>NW_027205102.1:0-17502 GCF_024711535.1 Dipodomys merriami | reverse complement strand
GCTAAGTCTTGAGCAAAAAGAAGCTCAGGGACAGTGCCCAGGCCCTGAGTTCAAGCCCCAGAACTGGCAAAGAAAGAAAGAAAAGATTCCTAGGTTAGGTCCTAGGCCCAAGTACAGCAACTTGAAAATGTAGAAATGGTGGGCTGGGAAGGTGGCTCAGTGGTAGAGTACTTGCCTTGCATGCCTGAGGCCCTGGGTTCGATTCTTCAGCACCACATAATCAAAAAGAAAAAAGCCGAAGTGGTACTGTGGCTCAAGTGGTGGAGCACTAGCCTTGAGCTGAAGAGTTGAGGGACAGCACCCAGGCCCAGAATTCAGGCCCCACGACCAGATACCCCCCCCAAAAAAAGATAGAAATGGTGAATAATACCAGGTAGAAGTTGGATATCATTTCTTCTCTAATGGGGGATTGAACTCATAGCCTCTCAATTTCCTTGCTCACTGCTGGAGCTCTAACATTTGAGCTCTGCCTCCAGCCTGGCTTAAATTTTTTTTTTTGGTGTCATTCTTGTGGTTTGAATTCAGGGCCTGGGTGCTGTCCCTGAACTTTTGTGCTCAAGGCTAGCACTCTGCCACTTGAGTCAAGGCTCCCCTTCAGGGTTTTTGGTGGTTAATTGGAGGTAAGAGTCCTACAGACTTTCATGCCCTGATTAGCTTTTAACCTGGATCCTCAGATCTCAGCCTCCAGAGTAGCTAACATGTCAGCCTGGCATGGTTATAGGAGAAAAGAGTCTACCACTTGAGCAACAGCACCACTTCTGGCGTTTCCTATGTATGTGGAACCGAGGAGTTGAACCCAGGGCTTCATGCATAGTAGGCAAGCGCTCTACTACTGAGCCACTTTCCCAGCCCGTGTTTTGTTTTATTTTATTTTAAAGGAAGCCAGTTTTCACCTGTGGGACAGATCTCTTCCTCTATTTTTAACTCTTGATTACCTGGCTGAACATTTGGATTTATGGAATCCTCAAGGACTTGGCTTCTATTTTTTTTGGGGGGGGGGTCTGGTTGTGGGGCCTGAACTCTGGGCCTTGGTGCTGTCCCTCAGCTCTTCAGCTCAAGGCTAGCACTCTACCACTTGAGCCACAGCACCATTTCTGGCCTTTTTCTTTTGCTTATGTGGTGCTTAGGAATCGAACCCAGGGCCTCAGGCATGCAAGGCAAGTGCTCTACCACTGAGCCACCTTCCCAGCCCTGAAGGGCTGATGTTTTTATATTGGCATGCTAAAAATATTTTTACTTCGTTAGCAGCCTTGAATATAGAGGATTTCTTCAGGAAAGGCAACATACTTTTTTTTTCCCTGGTGCTGGGAGCTGGGAGATTGGACACATGGTCTCATGCTAGCGAGGCTTCTACCATTAAACTCCTTAGCCTCTTATCATTTGGAGATTTTGTTTTTTGGTTGATCATGGGGCTTTGAACTGTGGGCCTGGGTGCTGCCCCTGAGCTGAAGGCTAGCACTCTACCACTTTGAGCCACAGTGCCACTTCCTGTTTTTGGTGGTTAATTGGAGATAAGAGTCTCAGAGACTTTTCTGCTCAGGCTGGCTTTGAACTGTGATCCTCAGATCTCAGCCTCTTAAATAGCTAAGATTACAGGCGTGAGCCACCAGCACCTCGTTTGGAGATATATCTAAGGACTTCAATGCTTCTATGCCCTAAATAAAGTGTTTGTAATCATCAGTCCAGAAATCTGTGAGTGTACGGTTAATGATCCTTTACATTGTTTAATTGTGGTTTAAAAAATAATAACATAAAATTGCCAGGTGGTAGTTAGGCTCACGCCTGTAATCCTAGCTACTCAGGAGGCCGAGGTCTGAGGATAGTGATTCAAAGCCAGCTTGGGTAGAAAGTCCGTGCAACTCTTATATCCAATAAACTATTTTAGAAAAGGGGGGCAGAGGCTAGAAGTAGAGCTTCAACTCAAGTAATAAGATTCCTGACCTCAAGCAAAAGAAGGTTAGGGATAATTGCCTGGGCCTTGAGTTCAAGTCCCAGTATGGGCACACATACAAATGCATAAAATTATATAAACCTTGAACATTATAGGAAAATAACGTAAAAATTTGAAATAACCCACTATCACCCATGAGATTAAAAACTTGTAACATTGTAGCCTATTGTATATTTATTAGTTCCTAAATATATTCACAATGTATTTGTGTCATACAGTAGGGATTTTTTCAGAGGAGACTGAAGTATGCGGGTGGTTAAGACAGTGGATTAGTGACACTGAATTAAATCGTTGGCATCATTAAGTACCTACTATGTGCTTTATATAGAAGTAGATAATATCAGTTAGGCTCATAACTGTCCTGTCAGAAGATTGGCAGTTAATAAGTAGCTCAGAGCAGGGTGCTGGTGGTTCATGTCTGTAATCCTAGCTACTCTGGAGGCTGAGATCTGTGGATCTTGGTTCAGAGACAGTCCCGGCATGATAGTCCCTGAGACTCTTACCTTCAGTGTACCACCAGAAAACCGGAAGTGGAGCTGTGGAACAAGTGGTAGAGCGCAGGCTTGAGCTAAAGAGCTGAGGGACAGCGCCCATGCCCAGAATTCAAGCCCCAATACCGACCAGAAAAAGAAAAAAGTAGCTCAGAGCCACAATTGTTTGTTTATTTTTTGTTCATGGGGCTTGGGTGCTGTCCCTGAGCTTTTGTACTCAAAGCTAGTGCTCTACCACTTTGAGCCACAGCTCTACTTCTGATTGTGGGGTGGTTAATTGGTGATAAGAGTCGCATGGGGGCTGGGAAGGTGGCTCAGTGGTAGAGCGCTTGCCTTGCATGCCTGAGGCCCTGGGTTCAATTCCTCAGCACCACATAAGAAAAAAGCCAGAAGTGGCACTGTGGCTCAAGTGGTAGAGCTAGCCTTGAGCTGAAGAGCTGAGGGACAGCGCCCAGGCCCAGAGTTCAGGCCCCACGATCGGACCCCCTCCAAAAAAAAAAAAAGTCGCATGGACTTTTCTGCTTAGGCTGGCTTCAAACTGTGATCCTCAAATCTCATTCTTCTGAGGAGCTAGGATTATAGGCGTGAGCCACCCGGCTTGTTGCCCAGCTTGTATACTATTTAATCTAGCATTATGTAATTGCTTAATATTTTAGTGGTTAGGTTGGCTAAGTTTTGTTGACTCCAAAGAGAAAAGCTAATTGGTTTCTTCTTCAAAGATTTAGCATTTTCCCCTAACCAAGTGGTCTTCTCAGAAACTAGTACCTTACTTGATAAGGGAGATTTTTCAGTGGTCTGATCCAAAGGAACTGGAAATGTTCAGGTAGAATCATTTATGTAGTTCTTATGGTAGCAGGATAATGAAAATTAATTGATTGCTTTCATGTATCTTTTAATGAGCTTCTTGCCTTTGAGAACCTAATCTTTAACTTTGCTGTGTCTCTTTCTAGTTCTTTCTTCTTTTTTGGTTAGTACTGTGCCTTGAAGTCTGGGCCTTGAATCTTAACTAGGCTTTTTTTTCATGGCTGGCTCTCTATCAGAGGAGCTGGTGAATTGGAGATAAAAGTCTCTTGAACTTTTCTGCTGGTATATCTGGTTAGCTTGTAACCTTGATTCTCAGCCAGCAGCTTCTTGAGTAACTAGGGTTATATTTGTGAGCCACTGGTTGGTGTTGGGCTCTGATTGTGGTTTTATGTGGTTTAAAGTCCCTTACCTAACCCGCATGATCACCTGGATATAATATGCTGAGTCTTGAATGTTATACTTGGTGTTTCCTTGGATTAACTCCTTACTGGGAGCACAAGCCATGAATTTGCACATTAAAATAATTACTGAATGTGGCTCAGTGGTAGATTGCTTGCCTAGTGTGCATGAAGTTCTAGGTTCCACTCCTCAGTTCCACATACACAGAAAAAGCCAGAAGTGGTGTTGTGGCTCAAGTGGTAGAGAGCAAAAGCAGCTCAGGGACAGTGCCCAGGCTCTTGAGTTCAAGCCCCAAGACTGGCCCCTTCCTTTTTGCCCATCCCCCCCCAAAAAGACTAAAGGTTAGGAGGAACTTAAAAATACAATCAACAGTTCCTCCACATGGTGCCAAAGGATGGGTGGTAGATTTTTGAGTTCGTATACTTATACACAATCTGCTGGCAATGTGTTTGTGGTTTAACATTTTAATCAATTCTGAAGGAGGTTCTTCAATCAAAGATTTAAGAGGCCTCAACTACAGGAAATAATAAGTTAGCCCTGATTAGGGTATTCATTTCATGATGACTAGATGTAGTGGACTGAGTGAGGAAACATGTATTTTTTTTTTCCTGGCAGGACTAGGGATCAAGAAAGAAGGTCTCTAGTATACTAGACAGGCAGGTGCTGTACTGTTGAACTATACTCCCAGGAAACTATTTTAATTGAAACATACTGGCCTTTGTTTTTGTACTGGTGCTGGGTGCTGTCTCTGAGCTTTTCTTGCTCAAGGCTAGTGCTCTACCACCTGAACCTCACAGACTTTCCTGCCTGGGCTGAGTTTGAACTATGATCCTCAGATCTCAGCCTGCTTTGTAGCTAGGATTGCAGGCATGAGCTACCAGAGCCCAGGTGTCCTGTCCTGTCTTGTCTCTGTCTTTCTCCTCTCTTTCTTCTTTCCTCTTTTCCCTCCCTCTCTCTTCCCTCCCTCCCTCCCTCCTTCCCTTCCTTCCTCTCTCCCCCTCTCCTCTCTTTCTTTCCTTTTTTCTTTTGTGTATGCTGGTTCTGGAGCTTGAGCACTGTCCCTTAGTCTTTGGCCACAGCTGGCACTCTACCACTTGAGCACAGCTCTACTTCATGGTTTTTGGTAGTTAATTGGAGATGGGTCTCACAGACTTCCCTGTCCTGGCTGGCTTTGAACTATTATTCTCAGGCCTTAGCCACATGGATAGCTAGGATCATAGGCATGAGCCACCAGTACCTGGCCAGAAGATCTTTTTTAAGCCTTCTACTGAAACTGAGTACAGGGGCAAGATCATGTTTCTTCTCTCTCTTGTGCATGTGCTCTCTCTATCTCTCTCATTCTCTTCCTCCCTCCCCTCCTCTCCTTTCTCCCTCCCCTCATCTCCCTGACCCCTCCCCTCTCTCCTGTCCCCCTACCCATGAGCTCTTTTGCTCAAGGCTAGCTGTCTTCCACAAGGTGCTAGTGGCTCACACCTGTAATACTCAGGAGGTTGAGATCTGAGGATCAAGGTTTGAAACCAGCCCAGGCAGGAAAGTCTGGGAGACTCTTACCTCCAGTGAACCACCAGAATACCAGAATGGTAGAGCTCTAGCCTTGAGCAAAAAAGATCAAGACAGTATCGGAGACCCTGAGTTAAGAAGCTTCACAATTGATTTTTTAAAAAAAAGTCTCCTGGACTCTCCTTCCTGAGGCTAGCTTTGAACTGCCATCCTCAGGTCTTAGATTTCAGAATAACTAGGATGATAAGCATGAGACACCAGCATCCCGCTGAGTTCCTATTTCTTTGGTGGTGGTTGTTGTTGTGGTTGGTCTTGGGGCTTGAAGGCAGGGCCTGGGACACTGTCTCTGAGCTCTTCAGCTCTAGGTGAGCGTTTTTACCACTTGAACCACAGCACCACTTCCAGGTTTTCTGGTGGTTCCTTGGAGATCAGAGTTTCCTGGAGGGGCTGGGAATGTGGCTTAGTGGTACAGTGCTTGCCCAGCATGCATGAAGCCCTGGTTCACCTCCTCAGTACCACACACAGAAAAGCTGGATGTGGCTCTGTGGCTTAAGTGGTAGAGCGCTAGCCTTGTGCCAAAGAAGTTCAGGGACAGTGTCCAGGCTCTGAGTTCAAGTCCCAGGACTGGCAAAAATAAAAGTCTCATGGACTTCCCTGCCTGGGCTGGCTTTGAACTGTGATCTTCTGACCTCTGACTCTTGAGTAGCTAGGATTACAGTGGGGAGAGTTGTTTCTTTCAGCAAATATTTATAAAGCATCCTTTGTGTGTTAGGCAGGCCAAGTAGGTGCTGGTGTGAAACTTGTAAACACAACACAAAAATAACTGCCTTCTTTTTCGTGGAATGAACTAGATAATAAGCAAATCAGTAAGTCCTGGAAGAAGTCTGTCAATGGGTTGTAAGAAATAAAGCCCAGCGGGGCACACGGAGCGAGGCCCATCCCTTAATCACTGTAGTTTAATTTATGGTGCTGCTCCTCACTAAAAGTTGTATCTGGCCCAAAATAGCATTGCTGAGGAAAGAATCACAAAGATCCTGAGCCTGTTCCTTTTTTTTTTTTTTTGCCAGTCCTAGGCCTTGAACTCAGGGCCTGGGCTCTGTCCCTGAGCCGCTCTCTGCTACTTAAGACACAGAGCCATTTTTGGCCTTTTCTGTGTATGTGGTACTGAGAAATCAAACCCAGGGCTTCATGCATGCCACGCAGGCACTCTACCACTGAACCACCTCCTCAGCCTAGACCATTGCTCTTTTAACAGTAAGAACTACTGACAAAGACACTGAGCCCATGTTTTTGACAGATGTGGACTAGTGTTTGCTAGAGGCTAATATGAAGACAACAACAAAAAAGCAATGAACAGTACCCAGTGAAAAATGAAAATATGAGGGTGGGTGACACTGCTCTCTGGAGAGGTCCCAGTTCCATACATGATGTTGCAGCATGGAGGATAGGCAAGCCACAAACTAGACCTGGGTTTTATTCGTGGTTCTATGTACGAGGATCTCAAATACAACAGAACAAAGAGGAGTGAAAGAAGGGCAAAATATAGTTTTAAGACATTTGTCCTCCAGAATTCCTCACAATTTTAGGTCTAATTGAGGAAAAGGTTAATCTTTAAGCCTCGGAAGTTATTTTAAAAGTAATTTGGACATTGAACAGAAAGAAGAAAAATCCCTAGTTCAGATGCGCCGAGGATGGATTTGTAGGTATTTGGTAGATCGTTACTTGGTGGTAAGGATCCTGACCAGGGTTCTCCACCATGCTTGTTATGCATGCTCAAAAACACTCCTAAAATCACAGAACTTTGGGTCTGTGAAATACCTGGAGTTCATCTAACATAAAATTCTTGCATGGATGAGCCATCTGAAACCCAGACTCAATGGCAGAGAGATGACCTGCAGTCCAGTTGTGGTTCCTTTTCAGAGTGAGATAAGGGACAGGGCATGTGGCAGAATGGTGCATGTGCGACGGGAGCCCTGAAAGAAAGGGTGTGTGTCACACCAGCTAGGTGGAAACCCGTTTGGCTGGTGGTGCGCCCCCCCACCCCCGCGTCTCTGCGCTGCACATACGTGTTTCTTGTGCTTGGCCAGTCCTCATTCTGGACCCTTAGCACACCAGGAATCTAGCCCTGAGCCTCACCTGGTCACAGGGCAGATGGTTGCTTGTACTGAGCCGCCCAGTTGTATTTTAGGCTGTCCTGATAGTGTTCCACAAAATTAAGCAAGACAGAATTCACATCCGTGTAAAAGCAAACCAGATGCCAACATGAGATGTCCTCGGGGGTGGGGGACTGGTGCACACCGAGGAGTGTCCCTGGCTCTACACTACAAAACAGTGATTCCTCCCCCCCCCCCATTCAAATTCTTCAGGATTCCCATTTAGAGAAATTGAAGGAAGTTGCTAGGCTTCCAGATTTGCATGCTGTCAGCGGTTGTACAGGTCAGTAAACCTGGGAAACAGATGTTAGTTAGGTTTTATTCCTTTCTTTTTTTTTTTTAATTTTTTTTTTATTGTAAAGATGCTATACAGAGGGCTACAGTTACATGAGTGAGGTAATGAGTACACTTCCTCTTGAACATTGTTACCCCCTCCATTGTTTTCCCCCTACCATCCCTTCCCTTTCTATGGTTTTATTCCAAGAAACCTTTCTTGGGGAATCATTAAAGAAGCGTGTTTTGGAGCAGTAGGGAGGGAGATGTGAAGCTGCCTGGTTCTTTCTATAAAGGCCTCCGTGGCAGGCTGGCTGCTTTGTGCTGTTGTGGCCTTGCAGCCATTGCCCGCCAGCACTCTTGTCAGCTCTGGAGTGGGTGCACGCGCGCGCACATGTGGTGGTGGTGATAATATGTGTTCCGGACACATAACACATTCATTTTCCCATCTTTCAAAATGACAGAACTCTAATAATCATTCATGATTTTTGAATGTCATTGGGTTTCCAGGCAAAGATACCAAGGTGGTATCTACCATGGGTAGATGGTTTTTAGAGAGGATGGCATTGTGGTGGTGACCTAGGCAGCCTAGTGTACTTGTGTGAAAAGTTTGAGCTTCTTGAGGGAACATATTGCAGAACATCAAGGCAGTGTTTTCCTCTTACCCGTGGCTCTTGTCTTTTCTGGAAGCACCTATCACCTAGTCTTGTCTGAGCTATTTCATTTGGTCCTTACAGATGAAGGCCAAAGGCTTGGTGCTGAGTATTGAATCAGTGTCTTGCAACTGTCAGGCAAGCATTCGCCCTCTGAGCCACAATGCTGTTCTCTCTCTCTCAGCTGGGGTTAAGTCCTGAACCCCTTGCCTTTGTTTTCTCTTCACTCCATTGTTGTGTTCTTCTCCTGATGTCCTGGGACTTGCTCTGGGGTTGGTGGAGGAGGGGTAAAGTTCTGGCCTGCATTAAGGTGCTAAAATCCTAGAATTTGTGTAAATAGCCTCCTGTGAAATCAGTTACTTTCACAGCCAAAAGCAGTGTTTTCTTCACAGAGCAAGTGACCCCTTATGGTAATGCTCTTGTGTGCTGTGTGGTATTTATGTATGCTGACTTGAAATTAGTATACAAAATTAGATGGAGGATAGTATTTATTTTCTCGTTTAAAGTTCCTGACACCATGTGACCTTTATGAGGTTTACATGATGTCACTTTCTTGTAAATCTTACACTGCAGTGGACAGCTTGTAACCTTGACAGGCAGCCCGCATTCCTTAGGCAGGTTTTCTGGAGTAATTGTGTGACTTGGCAGTAGGTTACCTGAACCTAAAGTGATAGCAGACTGCGTCTGGTCTTTCATGCCCCTCCGTCCATCCATAACATCCCCCACCCCCCAAAAAAAGTGAAAATAGGGGATGGGGACATGATGATCTTTTCTTCATATTTTAATGTTAAACTTTAAAGTCACCTCCAGATAATTCCCTCAGAGTAACTCACTTAAAATTGAGAAACTTTTAAAGCTGGCTTGTTTGTTGTGTTTTCCCCCTTCTGACCAGTCCTTTTTAATGACTACCTTTTCCCTGAGTGTTGGTTCTATTAGGCACAATAAATAGCACACTAGGAATAGTGGATTTGCTTGACAAAGACTGTTCAATTAACAGATCTATTTTAAATCCTTTCTTCCATTTCCATTGTGTGTTCTCTTTTCCAGAAAGATTGTTTGTAAATAATCCTACTTATGGGTAAGAATGTTTTTATTTCCTGGAGACATTTGGTACACCTTTACGGAGGGAAAGGTGTTCAAAGAAGATTTCTCAGGTTGCCATAATGAGAAGTTTCACACTCCTAGAGTGGTATTGATTTGAGTGAGTATCTTACACATGTACTGATTTTTATCTATTGTTTCTGACCTTTCTTCTCAATCCCTGTGTGTTACAAACGGCACACAGACCAGCTTGCATCATGCTGGGATCAGTTGCGAAAAGGATCTACTTGACAGCCTCCTGACTGGAGTTTTCACATTAGTGATGGATAGATCCCATCTTTATTCCTGTACTTCCATTTCTGTAATATGCAACTTTTTTTTTGTCAGTTCTGGGCTTGACCTGAGGGCCTGGGCACTCTCCCTGAGCTTTTTTTTTTTTTTTTTGCTCAATGCTAACTCTCTACCACTTGAGCCATAGCACCACTTCCATCTTTTTCTGTGTATGTGGTACTGAGGAATCAAACCCCAGGCTTCATGCATGCTAGGCAAACACTCTAACCACTGAGCCACCTTCCCAGCCAATATGCAGCTTTTTAAAGTAAAAATGGAATTAAAAATTCTTTCTCTTGGGCTGGGAAAGTGGCTCAGTGGTAGAGCACTTGCCTTGCAATGCATGAGGCCGTGGGTTCGATTCCTCAGCACCACATAAGCAAAAAGAAAAAAGCCGGAAGTGAGACTCTTATCTCCAATAAACCCCTAGAAAACCGGAAGTGGTGCTGTGGCTCAAGCAGTAGAATGCTCGCCTTGAGCTGAAAAATGTAGGGACAGCACCCAGGACCAGAGTTCAAGCCCTACGACCGACCAAAAAAAAAAAAAGTGATTCTGCTCCCCGTCACAGGATTGGTATTGCTGAGTAATAAGAGAGACACAGGAGAAAGACAGTGGAAAACAACCATTGGGCATTGAGGGGTCAAAGATGACTTGCAGAAGGGTATTTGAGTCACTGTGGCATCAGAGGAAAGTAGGGGAGGGCTAAAAGTTCTCTTGGGAAAGAACTCACTCTGGGAGCAAGTGGGAGGGTGTTGAACTTTTTCTTTTCCCCAAAAACCACCAGAAATAGCTGAATTCCATTTCCTATGTAGTTAGCATTTTGGCAGACTGAAGAGTTCAATTGTAGGGTCCCCTTCCTGAAGCCAGCTGGGGCAGGAAAAATCCATGAGACTCTTATCTCCAGTTAACTACAAGAACAAGCTGGGAGTGGAGCTGTGGCTCAAGTGGTAGAGCAGCACTAGCCTTGAGCACAAAAAGCTCAAGGACAGGGCTGGGAATGTGACCTAGTGGTAGAGTGCTTGCTTAGCATGAATGTAGCTCCAGGTTTGATCCCTCAGTACCACATACACAGAAAAAGCCACAAGTGGCACTGTGGCTCAAGTGGTAGAGCGCTAGCCTTGAGCAGAAGAGCTGAGGGGCAGTGCCCAGGCCCAGAGTTCAAGCCCCATGGCCGACCAAAAAAAACAAAAACAAAGAAAAACAAAAACAGAAAAGCTGAAGGAAAACAGGCCCTGAATTCAAGCCCAAGGACCGGGCATACAAGCAAGTACAGAGCTGTGTGCTCTTTCCTAGCTGGCTGCCCAGGCTGTTGTGTGTATGTGGGGGATGTTTCATACGGTTTAAAGGGAAGCATCATAGGAAGTATAAGTCCACAAATACAAACGTAAAACTGCATACAGTCCTTCAGGTGCTAGTAATTGATGAAAGGGAAAGGCCCTAAGCTGTAAAAGGCAAAGATAATGTACTGAGTAAAATCTGGGCTGGGCTTTGAGAACGGAAGTTGTCTGGGTAGAAGATGACCTTACCATAAAATCAGCCAGCCTTTGTTTCATATAGATGGGCTATCAAAATACAGAGAAGCCAGGTCTCTTCTGACAGAAGTACAGACAAAAGGTGATTGGCACCATCTAGAGGCAGGAGTATTTTTCTCACTCTAGAAAAGTCTGTGTGCTGACCGCAGAGGCCAGGGATAGTGCCAGATATCTTACAGTCCATAAAGGCAGCCCTCCAAAACACAGAACTCTGACTCAGATGGCAGCAGTGATGAGCTTGAAAAACCCTGTTCTACAATACTCCTGTCTGGAGTTTGGTTAGAATGTGAATCTCCAGAACTGCTCCCAGCAATTTATACAATCTAATTGCCTCATCATCATCATCGTCATCATCACCAGTCCTGGGGCTTGAACTCAGGGCCTAAGCACTGTCTCTGAGCTGCTATTGCTCAAGGCTAGCTCTCTACCACTTGAGTCACAGTGCCATGTCCTGCTTTTTCTTTGTGTGTGGTGCTGAGGAATCCAACCCAGCTTTCTTACTTCACCTGAAGAAGCTGCGTGTTGGTGGAACGCATCATCTCCCAGTTAGTGCAGTACTATTGGGGCCCAGGTACAAAACCAGGCAGCAAGCAAGAACCAGATATAACTAGCACAAATGAAAAAGGACTGAGATGTGGAAGCTAGTGTACCTGCCTGGCAAGCTTGAGGCCTTTGAATTCAATCCCCACTCCCATCACCATAAAAAATTGTAAGTAAATGAAGAGAATAGTATTTCCCACCCGTAAGCTTCAGTCATTACTGATATCTCTTATTTATCGTCACCAGGCTTAAAATAGCATTCACATCTCACCTTCTCCCTGTTTTGCCAACTCATTTCTTCCTGCTTTTTCTCTTCAGTTTGTCTGTTTTCTCTCAAAAATGGTTCTCTAATAATATAGGTCCTATCAGCAGGGATCTTAGCTCTTTACACTTATATCCACAGGATCTGTCTGTCATCTTCTCTGTATGTTGACTCAGAAAATATTTACTGACTGACTGAATGAATGAATGAACAAGTGAAAGAAATAATTTCCTAAAAGCAGAGCTATGATCAATGTGGGTGTAGGTATATGTCTGTGATCCCAGCAGTTACTAGGGAAGTTGAGGCAGGAGGGTTGTGAGTATGAGCTTCACCTAGGCTACTACGTAGCCATGTAATGAGACCTTGTCTCAAAGCAAGAAGCAATAGTTGGGCCCTGGTCACTCATGCCTGCCTATAATCCTAGCTACTCAGCAGGCTGAGATCTGAGGATTATGGTTCCAAGTCAGCCCAGGCAGACAAATCTGTGAGAGTTCTATTTCCAAATAATAGGCAAAAAGCCGAAAGTGGAGGTTTGTCTCGTGGTAGAACGCCAGTTGTGAGCAAAAGAACTGAGTAAAAGGCCCTGAGTTCAAGCCCCAGTACTGATAATACACATGTGTGCTTGTATGTGCTAGTGTGCACATGCATACACAGAAAAACAACAAAAACCACCAGGAACTGCAGGTTGTATACATTTATTTATTGATTTTATCTGAAACAGTATCTGACGGTGTAGCCTAGGCAGTCTTTGAAAACTTGAGGTTGTCCTGAGGGATTGAGTAGCCCTACATCCCATCTCTGCCTCCAGCTCTGGGGTTGCTCATACAGTGACGTCATTGCTGGACTCTCACTTGACGTTGAATGCTCTTTATTGTGTACAGGCAACTCCAACACGTTCTGGAGTCCGGCAGACAGTAAGAGATGGAAAAGATGTTAGAAATAATTTGGGTTTAATGTACAGCTCACACAACATATCGTGGCTTAATTGGAAATAGAACCAGGAGAGAGCCAAGCCTAGCAGCAGAACAAAGATGGCCTAAAATGATAATTTTCTCACCGTTTCATGACAAGTTCCTGTGTCATTAGTGACCGAGTATTGTACTCTAAAGTACCTTGCATGGTACTTTTGCTGTTAAATACAGAGTAATGTTTTAGGATTTAAAGGATAATGTGAAAACATTGTTTAGTTGAGAATAATATTATATTTATTTCTGTCTTATGGGAAGGAGCTAGGTGCAGGACAAATCTGGGTTACTGGTGCAATGGGTATATAAAAAGATTTTGGAATGGGAAAGATAAGATGGAGGGAATTAACAGAAGGCTGCAGATGGTGGCTTAGTGCTTTGGAACAAGTCCATCAGTCCCTGCTGTCCAATCTAGTGTAAGGGTCCATCTGGAGCTTCCCTGAGCGCAAGGATGTGATGTAATGCGCGTCGGATTTGAGCATAGGTTTCCCTGCAAGTCATTACCGTCGATCACATACTTGAAATGTTAGCTGTAAGACAAGATAGGGAAATCCAAAGGCTGACATTAGGCTTTCCATTTATCTTGTAAATTCCAGACCACTGCTAAGTACATGTCAAAATTTAAAACAGCCTTCTCTTGAAAAAGAAGTTCATTAGAAACTTGTCAAGGTTGTGGCAGGTTGTGAAGGCTGATGCAGGAACAAAACAACATTGAGAAAACAAAAGCAAGACATCAGTGGAGGTTTATGGTTAGGTTGAGTCTGTAGAGTAGGCAGGGCCCATGCACATGCAGGTGTGTGTTGCATGGCAGTACTGTGGTCTAGAATGGCCTGGTGGTGGTCTTGCTCCACTGGGTTGGTACTCTACCATAGCCAGCTACAGCCAGCTTTTGCTACCTATTTGGAGATCCAGTCTTAGACTTCTCTCTGATCTAGCTTTGAACCTAGATTCTCTCATCTCTAAGTAGCTAGGAGTTTTTGGTTGTCGATGGATTCATTGCTTTGGTTTGGTGCTCAGCCACTCGAACCATACCCACTCTTTTTTGGGTTAATTTCGCGATGGTCACCTGTATTTGCCTGCCTGCTGGGGACTGGCTCCGTCCTCAGATCTCAGCCTCCAAGTCGACTGGATTATAGATGTGAACCACCAGTGTTGGCTAGTACTGGTGTTCTTACCTATTATAACTAGAAATGCGGAGGCGTAAACATTTGCTTCTGCAAAATACAAGTACTGGGCCTCACCATTGGATCTTAACAATGTGATTAAGTTTGTAACATCCCCTCCCTTCCTCCCTCCCCCCTCTTTGTAGTGCTGGGAATTGAACCCAGGGCCTTCTGCATATTAAGTATACATTCTCCTACCAAGCTACATTCCCAGCCCCTGATGTTTAGTTTCTGAAATGTGCCTATTGACAGTTTTTTTTGTTTTGTTTTTGGTCGGTTGTGGGGCTTGAACTCTGGGCTTGGGCGCTGTCCCTGCGCTCCAGAGCTCAAGGCGAGCACTCTACAGCTTGAGCCACAGTTCCGCTTCCGGTTTTCTAGTGGTTTATTGGAGATGAGAGTCTCACAAACTTTCCTGCCCAGGCTGGCTTTGAACTGTGATCCTCAGATCTCAGCCTCCTGAGTAGCTAGGATTACAGGTGTGAGCCACTGGTGCCCGGCTACATTGTCTCTTATTTGGGGCCTAAGGAATTTTAGTATGATGGTCAGTTAACTCATTTAGTACTAACTTGTACTGGTGCCTACAGAATGTGGAGTCTTTCCATGCTGTCTAGACTGGCAACTTGAATTTCTAGGTTGGAGTGACCCTTCTGCTTTGGCTCTTGAATAGCTGGGACTACCGACGAATGTCATAATGCCTGGCTAAAGGTACAACTTAACTGAATTTTGCCAGTCCCGAGGCTTGAACTCAGGGCCTGGGCACTGTCCCAGAGCCTCTTTATTTTTTTGTTTTTTTGGGTCCAGTCATGGGGCCTGAACTCTGGGTCCCTCAGCTATTCAGATCAAGGCTAGTGCTCTACCACTTGAGCCACAGCGCCACTTCTGGCTTTTTTCTTTTTGCTTATGTGGTGCTAGGAATCGAACCCAGGGCCTCATGCATGCAAGGCAAGCTACTCTTCCACTGAGCCACCTTCCCAGCTACCCCCCCCCCCCGCCCAGCTTCTTTTAGCACTCTACACCACATGAGCCACAGCACCCCTTTGGCTTTTTCTGTGTATGTGGTACTGAGAAATTGAACCCAGGGCTTCATGAATGCTAGGCAAGCACTCTGCCACTGAGCCACAGTTCCATCCTAGCTTTTTTCTGGTTAATTGGAGGTAAGGCTCTGATTTTAGGTGCTTCGCCACTCTGCGTCTCACTCATGTCCCGGGCTTTATAAAGCTCTTGCCTCCTTTCTAGACAAACCCTCCTGGATGAAGGAGACATCTGTCCTGCCTACCACGCTCATGCTCACATCCACCACACATGCAGACAGGCTCCAGCTCCAGGAGCTCTGGAGGCCCTCCTCCCCCAGACTTTGATCTGTGATCCTCAGACCACACTGCCAGGCCCCCAGAGCCCAGCTCACGTTCTGGAGCAGAGCCTTCCCAAGAAACCATGCAGGTGGGTTTCTCCAGAAGTGACCCTGCCTCTCTGCAACTGAGTTCCCTGCTCCTCCTGCATGTCTTCCCTCCCTTCCTCATCTGGCATGTGTATCCTAGCCCTTTGTTCTTCACAACCCTCCAGCAGTCAGTTTACTCTCAGCCCTGGTAGTTGATCACATTTGGTTGTCTCTGGCCGGCTCCCTCTTCCCTCACTTCCTAGCTCCTGTCTTCAAGCTATGATTGATTAGCCTTCCCTGTTACTTGGCCTGCTCTCTGGGCAAGGCTGCTGCTTCAGATTTTAATACCCGGGATTAAAAAACCCCACGCCTGCATGATACCGTTTGTTGGTATTGGAGCTTCAAGTCAGGGCCTCACATTCTTGCTTGGCAAGCCTGGCACTCTACAACTTGAGCCACACCTCCACTTCCATCTTCTTGCTTATTAATTGAGGATAAGAGTCTGATGGACTTTTTTGTCTGGGCTGGCTTTGAACCAGGATCCTCAGATGTCAACCTCCTTAGTTGTTAGTATTTCAGGTGTGAGCCACTGGCGCTCAGCTGAGTGTCCTATCTTAAGACTTTTGTGTTACTCCTTAGTGTTACAGGTGAAAGAAAGTATCTGTTTTGGGAGAGGGCTTGAGGAGGAGCAGGCCCACATGGGAAGGAAGGGATAAGAATACCTGTTTAACTTGAAAAGAACATACTGAGCACAGTTCAGGATGACTTCCCATTATTGACGTTGTGGATGTGAAAACTCACCCACAGAGCTGGATAGGTGATCTAGTTTGGGAGTAGGCCCGATGTATTAGTTGGTGAAATGGAGTGTACATTTTCATTTTAAAAGACCAGTCACTCATTAGCCTCTGTGGGATCTTGTCATGAACAACCATGAATCAGAATTAGAGCTTACTGATTCTTCAAGGGATGTGAAGGACTCATTTTTTTATATAAACTTTCCCCAAGTTTTTTTTCCCTTCAACATCAGACAACCAATTGAAAACTTAAAAGACAAAACTGTAGACCAGATCTTACGTTTCTGCTTGCTAGTCTCTTGCAGTCTCTTATGCATCTGATGACTTTGATTAGTTGAACAATAAAATCTCTTGAAGTTTTGAGATTCTGTGATTAGGAATGCCAGCTCATGAACCGGAACTTACTGTTTTCTTTGGTGCCAATCCTGGGGCTTAAACTCAGGGCCTGGATGCTGTCCCTGAGCTTTTTCACTCAAGGCTAGCCCTCTACCACTTGAGCCATAGCTCTACTTCTGGGGGGGTTTTTTTGGTGCTTAATTGGAGAAAAGTATCTAACTTTCCTGCCTGGGCTGGCCTGAGAGGTCATTTTTCTTTTAATCCATTAAAATTCTAGAAAGGTCACAGATATGTTCTCCCTATAATAGATTCATTAGCTCTTTTTCACCCTCAAGAAACTAACAACTTAATCCATCTCAATCCAGCAAAATAGTGATTTCTTTTTTCTCCTGGTTGTCACATGCCGTTAGATTATAAATACCTTGCTGGTGTGTAGTTATTAAATCTGATGTTCAGAACCTCCAGTAATAACTTAGATCAGGCCGGAGCATAAGTTTATTTATTTACTTAGTTTTTTTTTATTTTTTGTCGGTTATGGGCGCTGTCCCTGAGCTCTTCAGCTCAAAGCTAGTGCTCTATCTCTTGAGCCACAATGCCACTTCCGGCCTTTTTCTTTTCTGTGGTGCTGAGGATTTGAACCCAGGGCCTCATGCGTGTGAGGCAAGGACTCCACCACTGAGCCACCTTCCCAGCCTGGGAGCATAAGTTTTAACAGTAATCTTCAAAGGGAACCGTACACCCGAAGTAAATTCTAGCTTCTTCACTCTGTCATATTGTACTTAATTGCAGGTAAAGGTCAATTTGGCTTTAAAAGTTTTCTGCACAATAATACAACATATTATTATTGTGTAACAGTAACTTTAATACATAATATTTTATTTTGATTGGTTGTACAGCTTGAACACAGGGCCTGAGTGCTGTCCCTGAGCTGCTCTTG
>NW_027205101.1:0-17508 GCF_024711535.1 Dipodomys merriami | reverse complement strand
GTGGTTTTACTTCATCCTTATTATTACTATCATCATACTTACAGTAACCACATGGTCAATGACACAGTGCCAAATCATGCATGTGTCAGTTTATGGGTGTCACTGAGGAAACTTCACAGGGAAGTTTAGGGGAACAATGTACCCCAAGTTCCTTAGCACAACAGTATAGGTTGTAAAGACGTCTCTTGGAACTGGCTTGTGGTCAGCCGGAACCAGGGCAGAGAGGGGTGGAGAGGAGGGGCTGGCTGGCTCCCTGCAGGAAGTAGAAGGTCATTCTTGTGGTCACAAGTTAGTAAACTTCAAAGAGGCTATTTGAAAGAGTGCTGATAGAGTACATTTCAAAGGGATTACTGTTATGTATTCAGTCAAACATGAAGGAATGTTTTATTGATTTGTAACTTCCTTTCTCAAACTACTGAGAAGCAACCTTTTTTTTTTTTTTTGAGATGGTAGGGCAGAAGTTTTTCATCCATCTTTAGTGCCCAGAACAATGTCTAGATGCGCAAGCAATACTTGTTTATAATTGTATGCTCCAGGCACTATTTTAAAGTAAAAAATTTTAGAATCTCATGTTGAGAGTTTAGTTATCCTGATCTTAAGGATGGGAAGACAGGCTGAGAAATCCCACGTTGCAAACTCAGGTATGTCTGAGTACAAAGCCTAATCTTTTAGTTGTTTTATTTTACTGCATTTATAGGGCCCATGAAACATATATAATATTCAGCAAGTCATTAAAAATACAGGCCTGAAGTTCAAGAGGAAAAAAATAAACTTGCCTATAGATACTCATTTCACATCCACCGATACTTAAATGAAAGATGTGGAATAATATCACATGGAAAGTGACTTTCAAACTTTTCATACAGTTAGGAATAGACATTTTTACATTTATACTACGCACAGGGACACACATATGACTGTATTTTTACTATAACAATGCCCTTATTAAATAAGATATAGTCTATTGTCTTAAATTGTATCATCTTTCTTCTCTCTCTCCTTTCCTCCCTCTTTCTTTTTGTTGGGGGGGGGTCCGGTCGTGGGCCTGAACTCTGGGCCTGGGCGCTGTCCCTCAGCTCTTCAGCTCAAGGCTAGCGCTCTACCACTTGAGCCACAGCACCACTTCCAGCTTTTTTCTTTTTGCTTATGTGGTGCTGAGGAATCGAACCCAGGGCCTCAGGCATGCAAGGCAAGCACTCTACCACTGAGTCACCTTCCCAGCCCCCCCTTTCTCTTTCTGTCTCTCCCTCTCTCTGTCTTTCTTGGCAGTACCAGGGTTGAACTCAGTTCTTATACTTGCTTGACTTGCTTGCAACCTTGGTTGGCAATTTACCATTTGAGCCATGTTTCCAGCCCACCTATTTTCAAGATGGAATCTCATGGAATTTTCTGCCTGGGCTGATGTTCAACTATAATCCTGAAATCTCAGATTTCTTGGTAGCTGGAATTAGGCATGAGCTACTGGAGCCCCGCTAAATTTTATTTCTCCTCTCCAATTCTTTCTCGTTTAAAACTGCCACTTAGAGCCCATTAGCCTGATTGCATGATTCTACAGTGGATGGTCCTGCACCACAGTTTAAAAATCACTGCTTTTAGTTGGCTGGGTGAAGAAGCTGCCAACTGGCTGACCATTTCTCATGTGGAAATGGGTTTTCCTTGGCAGGTTCTTTCTGTTTTGTAGATGTGTTGTAATTGAGAAAAATATAAGATGTCAAAGACTTCACATCAAGACTGGAGCCAGTGGCTCATTCCTATAATCTATAGCTACTCAGGAAGCTGAAATCTGAGAATCCTATTTAACAGCCAGTCCAGGCAAACAAATCTGAGACTCTTAGTTCCAATTCACCAGCCCAAAGCATTAAATGGAGGTTTAACTCAAGGGGTGGAGTGCAAGGCCCTGAGTTCAAGCCTCAGCACTGGAGTGCATGCTTTTACACACACACACACACACACACACACACACACACACACACACACACACACACACAGATTTCACATCAAGTCTGAATTTCTGGGTTTTATTTGTTGCTTTTTTTTTTTTAAGAAATGGAAGAGCTTTTCTAGTAGTAGTTGCATTAGCTATTGGCCAACATTGACTAGAGTGGAGCATCAGCTGCTTCCCGCTTCTCCACAAACTCAGCCTCCTAGACACAGCCCATCAGCTGCCATTGTGTCTGTTATTTGTCTATTTTCTGTAAGTGAACAGATACTGGTTTCACTATGCCCAAGACAGAGGAACTAATAAGAGAGCCACATAGTTTATTTCTTTTTCCTACTACTTGCTTCACTTCGATTATCTACCAACTCCTGGAAGCAATTTGTTTATGGTCTACAAGGTGCTAAAGACAGAGAGCCAAGGACTGAAACTTCGGCTATTCCTACAATACAGAAAGGAAAAAGTAACTTAGAACTAAAAATGAGTAACCAGAGGGTTAGGGGCACACCCATAAGAATGGGATATTAAGGACAGGCAGGTGTGGGTCAAAGGCATGCGAAACAGGCTTTATGGTATTTTTGAAGTTTTTGTAGTAGTAACTGCTAAAAACTAAAGAGGATTCTCTTCTCTTGAGGAGATGCTTCTCAGTGTTTGGCACTAGCTGTCAGGAAAAAACTAAGAAAGTGATGTCAGAGATGTGGACTTGTGTTGACATGCAGAAGGAAGGATGCAGGATCCAGGCATCATTTTGGCAGTATTTTTTAAATTGAATATGCACAGGTACCGAGATCTAAAATAGGGCTCGGGGGATGGGCAGCAGTGACAGCCCCCGTCTCAGTGTGAACTATGGCTAGTCCAGCAGAAGTGCAGCCATCCTGTGGGCGATTTCACATTCCCTCACACTGTTAGATCTAGGAGCCTGGCAATATGACTATTGTCAGAAGTGTGGCATGACAATATTCTTATTAATCCTTGAGTCTAGCCAAGTGTGTGTACCATCATAGCAAATCACTGGGGTAGGTATGTGTCAGTTTGTCTGAGATGCTATAAAAAGCGCCATCAGGCTTATAAATGATAGAAATTCAGAGGTCTCAGGTGGAGGTAGGAACAAGTTTGGAGAAGACTTGGTGTCCAGTTCATAGTTGGCACCTTTTTCACTGTGTTTTCACATGGCAAAAGAGACAATGGATCTCGGTTCTCTTGTAAGGACATCGCCTAGTGATCCATTCCTGATCTCTTTCTCTCTCTTATACATACACGTACACACACGCACATGTGCGAGCGTACACACACACACACACACACACACACACACACACACACACACACACACACACACAAGTCCCTGCCTCCTAATTCTGTCACCTTTGAGATTTGAATTACAACAGATGAAGTTTGAGGCCTAATCTTCGAGAAGGAATTAATTTACACAGGAAGTCATCACAATCTACATTAACTGTGAGTATACCTATGGTGCTTGAAATAATACATCATCTGAAAAAAATTACCAAAAGCACCATGGAAGAATCCAAAGTGTTTAGAAATTAGCAACTGGATATGGTATTAGACAATTAGAAGGAGGGAAATAAAATAAGCTCAACTATTTTAAAACAAACAACAAAAAATCCTCTTAGCCCAAAGTAAAAATAATTCTTCAAAAGGTTTCAGCCTTGCCACTAAAGGAAGGAGAAACCAAAAGGAAAGACAGAATATTGCTGCTTAAATGTCATTCTTGGAAGCAGAGTATTTACTTTTCTTTTGTTCTTTCCAATCCCAGGAGAGCAATGCAAGCTGGGGCTTCCCTGCTCTTCATCTGCCAGGAAAGAGTACACAAAGGCAAGGCTGTAACTAGGTAGGGGCCGGTGGTTTCCTTTTAACTATTCCCTGTTGAGCTGAGCTTTAAAAAGAGAAATTTGCAGGCTGTGCATCTCTTGTGTTGTGAACACCATGATGTACGTGTGGGTGTTTATTCTTTATATATCACTTGATCATGTTTTTACCATGTTAGCAAGTTAAAATGACTTTTTTTCTATACTCTTCACAACTGGAAGTGTATTATTTTTAGATCATGAAGAAAGGCAGAGCTTCTAAAATCTTATAAGGGTAAATTTGCCTAGAATTAGAGAACACACAATATTCCATTTGACAGTCAACTAGAGATGAACTAATCAAATATCTCAGACCTAAAATGTTACAATGATTAATCCATATAGGAAAAAATATTATATACATATGTAATAATAATATTTGTGTATGAATATTATTGCATGTATAAGTATACATGTATGTATACACACATACACACACACATATATAATAGCATAATGATACACACCAAAAACTGCTAAAATGGAGAGAGGTTAAGGAAGATTAATATGGGGGAGGTATATTTGATTAAAGCATATCAGATGCATGCTGTATATATTGCCATAAATTTAAGCTTACAATATTTGTGTGTGTGTGCTGATCCTGAACTCAGGGTCTGGGCACTGTCCCTGAGCTTTTGTACTCAAGGCTAGTACTCTACCACTTTGAGCTATAGCACCATTTCCAGATTTTGGTAATTAATTAGGGATAAGAATCTCACGGGCTTTCCTGAATGTTCATTTGTGTAGATACACTTAGTTGTTCCTGTAAAAGTATATTTATGGACTGAGCACTGGATGTTAGTCACTGTCCTAGAATTAAGGATGGAGAAGTGAATTCTCAACAAGATTATTTACCTTTATGGAGATGAAATTTCAGTGATGAGTAGAAAAATAAAAAATAAGCAATACGTAAACACTGGCAACTACTAATCCACGATATAGAATCACAGTAGACCTATGGGAAAGTAACCAGGGAGCTGGGCTGTTCTATGGGATTTGATCTCTCTGAAAAGATGATGGTTGAACTGAAACCTGGATGCAAGAAATATGGCAGCCATGGGAAGGTCTAGGGGAAAGACAAAGAGAACCTGTTGCAAAGAGAAGAGCAGAATGAGGCTCTTCTGGGGGGAGCTGACGTGTGTTTGAAAAGTAAAAAATTATGTGTAGTTGATCCAGTTGTGGAAAGATGAATAGCCCAAGATGGAGTCAGCCAGAGCTTGGTTTTATAAATTTTATAAGCAATGAAAGGAGTCTAGATTATATTCTAAGTACAATTGTAGTCCCTTGAGGGTTTTAGTTAAGGAAGGTAGTGGAAACAATTTATGCCAAAAGAAAGAAAGAAAGGAAGGAAGGAAGAAAAAGAAAGAAAGAGAGAAAGAAAGAAAGAGAGAGAGAGAAAGAGAGAAAGAAAGAAAGAAAGAAAGAAAGGAAGGAAGGAAGGAAGGAAGGAAGGAAGGAAGGAAGGAAGGAAGGAAGGAAGGAAGAAGGAATAACTTGGAGTTCTGTAGAGAATGGAATCCAACAGAGCTGTTAGGGATCTGCTGCAGGAAGTGTCCAAGTGAGAGAGGCCAGACACAAAGGATTTTTCTTGCAGGACTCTTCTTCTAAATTGTACCAGTTGGAGAAGTTCAGCAAAGGCAGAGTGAGGAAACCGCATGCCTTGAGCTGCTTATCTTATACCTCTGAACAAAACAGTTTACATTAACTCAAGGGCGACATGCACCAGGGCCACCACGTAAATGCTTGAATAAACGCTTCCATTTCTAACCGAGAAGGTCAAGGCAGTTGCTTTGTTCAATTTTATGTAATTTTCCATTCCATTCAGCAGAGAAGGACAAGCAGGCAAACATCACTGTTCAATGTTTCAGCTTTGTGATAGAAAGAAGAAAAGAATATTATGTCCCCCAAAAGCAAAATTGGTTTTCCTCACACTGTCATTTTCTTGGTTAATTCAATGTTTTGTGTGTGCTTGAGATGATAAAAATATAGGCTAGCACAAAGTCATTATACAAACATTGCCTTAATCTAGAGTATTTATGTGTCAATGTACTGGCTTGTTTTGCAGATATTTAAACAAGCTGATAATTTGGAGACGTGGTGCCTGGGGTTCCACAGGTTTCTTGCCATCAACTTAGTAAAAGCAAGAAAAATTTATCAAGAACAAACATTGATTACATATCACTATTTATTGATTCTTTTAATAACCTGTGAAACTATTCCTAATCTTAAATAAAAGGGTAATCTGTAAAGAACAGTTTATAAAAATAGCTCAGTGAAAAATGTTCTTATTGTATGTACCCTTCACAATAAACGGGAATTTTTCCCCTTTAAAAATGCATATTAGAAAAGCAAATGGATAGCACTACCTAATTAATAAATTGACTGGCTTTAATAAGCTCCATGTACAACTGGTTTGCCTTCTAAATGAAATGATTAGTAAGTTCAGTCAAGTCATTGTCCATTCAGCTAACATAATTTTTAGTTCTCTTTGAAGGATTTATTTCCTCCCTTAATGTATTTGCTTGAAAGAGATGCCTTTTCTCCCCCTTTGAATTTACGACTTCATCTTTATGAGACAGACACGCCACCAAGTGAGCAGTGCCTCCAGCCCTCCTTTGCTCTGGTTACACTTGAGATAGGTTCTTATTCTTTGCCCTGGCCAGCTTTGTTCATTTGCTTGGTTTTTGGTACAAATTTTGGATTGTTCCATGTTCAGTCTTTATTTTAATATGACTGTATAGTATTGCATTATAATCTTTTCATGTTTCTAAGCATTCTTTGAATTATTTTAGTACCTTGCATTTAAAAAAGCTTTGTGTGTGTGTGTGTGTGTGTGTGTGTGTGTGTGTGTGTGTGTTTGTGTGTGTGTGTGTGTGTGTGTGTGTTACACTGGGATTTGAATTCAGGACCTTGCCTTTGCCCCACAGGTGTTCTACACGTGAGCTACATCAACCCTCTTTGTTTTCATTATTTTTGAATAAGATTTCTTTTTCTTTTTTTCTTTTTTTCTTTTTTTTTTTTTTGTCTCTGCTGGCCTGGACCACATCTTCATACTTACCCTTCCCAGGTAGCTGGGTGACAGGCACAAGCCAGCACACAAACCTCTATATTTGTTGAGATGAACTTTTCTTTTTCCTGCCAGATTTGGCCTCAAACTGAGATTCTCCCAATGTTAGCCTCCTAACTAGAATTATAGATGTGAGCCACCTCAAAAGTTTCAAACCATTTTTCTAAAAAGTAGATGTTAGAATATATTTAATCATTCCCCCATAACTGAATAGTATAATTTTAATAAGCTATTTTTCCTATTACTCATATTGTAATGACCATTTCTCTATTTTCCCACATTTCTGATTATTTAGTAGAAATGCTTTCCTTTGAGTGGATCCATTATATTAAAAATGTACATTATAAGACTTTTATCTTGCCAAGTTTATCTGGTTAATTTCCACAAGAGTAACTATTTTCACCAATATTCAGTGCCTGGCAAAATTAAGAAACAATGGCATGTAGTTAAAGCTTTAATTACATGCCATTGTTTCTTAATTTTTAATATATTGATTTGTAGTTTTCATTTCTCCCATAACTTCTCCTTTGTTTGTGTGTGTGTTTCCCTGAAAATTTGAATTAGAGAATGTTTTATTTATTTATTTATTTTATTATTTAGAGAATGCTTTATTTATTCCTCTAAAAAAGGATTTTAAAAAGATTGGCATGATCTGCTTTTAAAATTATTTAAATATATCTTTTATTTGTAAATATACTGTTCAGAGGAGTTACAGATACATGAGTAAGGTAATGAGTACATTTCCTATCCTCCTTTGTTTTTCCCCTACCATCCCTTCCCTCCCCACCTCCCCAACTCCTCTCTCTCCCCCATCTCCTGAAGTTGTAAAGTTCTTTTCCAACGTAGTGTCTTGTACATCTCATTGTTACAATGGGTCAACCTGTATCCTTGTTTCAGCATTTTCTTGTTTGTTCCTGCTTTATTTATTTTTCTAAAAAAGGATTTTAGAAAGATTGCGTGATCTTCTTTTTAAAACCATTTTTTAATTTTAAAATCATTTTTTAATCCAGTTCATTTTAATTTTCTTGGTATGTAGGCTTGAAAATTCTAACTCAACTTGTTTAATGGTACATTATTGGTACATTATATGGTATATTATATTTAATGGCATAATATTAACAAGAATTTTTACTAATGATGTTCAAATAGTTGTACAAGGGGGTGTCAAATTTAATTTGTCTGTTTATGTGTACAAGGCATCTTGATCACTGAAAAGATTTTTTTTCAGTTTCAGAAAGTTGCTTCCTTCTAAGAATGTATCAGTTTCATCATTTATTGATCTCTATTATTGATCTTATTTACTCTCTAGAGAGTAAATTTTGTGGCAACTTTGTTTTAAATAGTTAAATTTATCACACTTGTTATTTGTTTTATTTTCTATTCTGACTACTTAAAATGTTCTAATTGGCTATCTCTTTTCATCTTCTTCATGTTAATCTTTTGTATAAGGTTACATAATTTGTGGTTAGAGCTTGTCCCATGCTTCAGTGAGTTCACAGAGGCAAGGCTCCTTGTTATGGAAGTCCCTGGTTCTGTGGACTGGGTTATCATGCTAGACTTAGAAAAAGTAGAGCAGTACTATGAAGGAGCTTACAAACTCTAAACTGTTTAAAGAGGGGTACAAGTGGACCCACTCCAACAATGAGATGTACAAGGCACTATGTCGAAAAAGGAACTTTACAACTTTGGCAGGAGTGGGAGCGGGGAGGTAGTTGTGGAGGTGGGAGGGAAGGGATGATAGGGGAAAAACAAAGGAGGAGGCAACAATGCTTGATAAGAAATGTACTCATTACGTTGCTCCTGTAATTGTAACCTCTCTGTACGGTATTTTCACAATAGAAAACTTATTAAAAAAACAAACAAACAAACAACTCCAGTCTTGCCAGGCGCTGGTGGTTTGTACCTATAATCCTAGCTACTCAGGAGGCTGAGATCTGAGGATCTCAGTTCAAAGTCAGCTTGGGCAAGAAAATCCAGGAGACTCTTATCTCCACTAAACTCTTTAAATTTAAAAAAATGCCAGAAGTGGAGGTGGAGTTGTGGCTCAAGTAGAATGCTAGCCTTGAGCATTAAAATATACAAAAACAAAAACAAAAATAAAATCCCTCCAGGAAAGTGCCCAGGACTGGAGTTCAAGCCTCAAGACTGGCACAAAAACAACCAACCAACCCAAAACGACAACAAAATCCAGTTTTCAATGCAAACACAAGAAAGCACATTTTCAGCATTATTGCTTATAATATTCAAAGCCTCCATGTCATTTGTTTTTATTACTCCATGTGAACGTACTGATAATAAACCTTATTTGCTGAATCTGTGTAAATTTCTTTTAAAAAAAAAACCTCTCTATTTTTTAAAGTAACTTGTTGCTTTGTAGTAAGCTTCTAAGTGTGTGATGACTCAGTTTCCATTAGATGTAAGACTATCTTGAAAGTTCAAGAATTTTCCTTCAATAATGACATAATTTAGAAATTCCCTCTGATCTTTAACTCCTGGTCTTCCTTTATTTTTTAACCTTCACAGCTCTCTCAGCTTTTAAGCTTTTGTTGCATTATTTTCAATAGGAATTTTAATGGACAGCTCACTTGCAAGAGTTGTCACACACACCTGCTCTACAGCTTTGCTTTATCCACAAAGCCTCTTTATCTGGTGCCTAATTATACCTATTGTGGTAATCTTATGCCAGCTAGATGAACACTGATGAGTTTTCTATCCGCAACCAATGACCATAACATTCCCTGTCTTTCTTCAAATTCTTCTCCATGATCCCCTAGCTCAGAATTACCGATCAGATCAAGGCCTTCCCCTACTTTTTTTCCTGCTGCTTTCTTCCAGCTTCCAGATCACTGGTCTCCAGTGTAGCACATAGGTCCCCAGGGAGTGCTAGTGAGAAAACATTCTGTGCTGGAATAGAGGCACTTGGTAGAACTACTGGTTATGTCTATTTTGATCTCATTCAAATTGTTTTTTGTTTTTACTCTATAGAGTACATAACATAATTACAGTAGTAGAGGTATAATTTAGCAATAAACAAATACCAGTGTTTCTCAAGTGAACCACTCATTCGGGTGTGCCACTGACCAAGTGTTTTGTGCACAGGAAGTTTACTGGGGGATGCTCTTAGAATCAACACCTGTGAGGGATGGAGGGGTGGGGTTTCATATTTCTCAACATGGGGAGATTTTGTACCCAATCATATATTTAGAACCATCTGGAGATACATGGAAATCTAGCAGGCCAAGGCCACTGCTAAGTACCCAGTAATATAGTGTGGTCAAGGCCACAAGCAATTATCCAACTCCAAATGTTAATAGTGCTGAGTTTGGGAAATTCTAAGTGGAAGGAAAAGTTGAAGGCACAACCAGGGTCTCACTATATCAATGGAGACAGGAGGGCACTTCACAGGGTCCTACATGGACCAGTCCTCCTATGTAGGCTGCTCTTGGGAGAAGACGTGGCCCAGCTCCCTCTGGCTTCAGGCAACTCTGAGAGATTCAGTCAAGAAAGGTCAGCTGCCTATACTCACAGTCCTGAGAAACCAGGGCTCCAGCTCCAAAATGGTTATGATGGAAGAGTCTGGGAGTGAACTACAGCATTTACTATAGGAAAAAATCACTAATGAGATTTATTGCTCTCTCGCAATTACCTTTTGTTCCCTTTTTCTTTTCTTGTCTTTTTCTTTCTTTTATTGAACTCTGGGCCTTATGCTTTTGGGGCAAGCACTCTACCAACTTGGGCCATCTTCCCAGCTCTCTTGTTTTCCTTTTGTTTTTCAGATAGGGTCCGGTGCTCACTTTGCCTGGGCTACCCTTACACCACTATCTGCTTTCTTCCACACCCCCCCCCCCACTAGCTGGGATTATAGGCATGCACCACCACACCCATCTAATTGTATTTCTAATTGACAAATAATAACTGTGATATTTGATAGGTGTTTACATTGCAGAATGTTTAGGTAAGCTAATTAACAAACGTATTATCTCACATAGTTATTCCTGTGGTGAAAACATTTGAAACATACTCTTGGAGTAGTTTTGAAATATACAGTGTCTTATTATTTATTATGGCCACCACTCTATGCAACAACATCATGAAGCTTATTTCCCTGGACTGTCTTTAAGTTTTGTGGAATCTTTGACTCATCTTTGTTCTGTTGTGCCACCCCTACTGACTCTCATTGTCCCTCAGGGCCATCCCAGAAGTAAATTAAAGAGCCTGCATTCAGGACTTCAAAACTCTAGTTTTTGTGGGTCAGAGTGTTTGTCTTTAATTCAATGTAAAACGACTCCCCTTCATCTTTTCTACAGTCAACTCTTGGCTGGGGAGGCTGTGATGGAAAATGGAGACAGACCTGCAAGCTACCTTTGTCCTTCTTTTTTTTCTTATTTCTTCTTCATTTCCCTCATGCTCTGATTAGTGTTTGGAAAAGGGCAAGAGGCTCTGTAATTGGGAAACATTTGGAAACCACAGGGTAGGAATGTTTATTCAATAATTACCACCTCACCTGGTCATATTTTTCTATAATTCTTCTCTCAACGGGGTTCATTTCCCTTTGCCTCAATTTCTGTGCCAGTAAATAGAACTTTACAAACAACAGTATCATCGCTTCCTTGCTAACATCTGGCCTGTTACTTTCCTTCCAAAGGGGAGTAGGTGTGACTTCCTGCTGCTACTTCCTGTTGTCTACTTATCTTCACTTAACTCCTGACCCCTGGTGGCTTGACCTCTCAACCCCATCACTTCCTTCAAACTTCTTCCAGATTTGCTGTATCAAATATTAAAGCTTTTCTCCCCTTTATTCCCTTTGATTGTCTTGTCACAACTGAAAATGAATTGACAAACTTTTCCTTTCTTCCTTCCTATTGAAGATAGCTGTGTTAATTTTACTGCTGAAAAATTCCATTCTATCTATCTATCTATCTATCTATCTATCTATCTATCTATCTATCTATCTATCTATCTATCTATCTATCTATATCTAATTGTAACAAACCTTCATAAGACAATGTTTTAATTTTTGCTATTTTACCCTCATACTTGCCTATATGGTCGATCAGTTTCTGAGTTATTATCTTGTGATATTATTTTTATTCCTATCACTTTGTCTCTAATATTGCCTCATGACTAGTTTATGCTTCCTAGCTATCTTTCCTGAGTTCTTCTTGTTACCAGATGTTGCCCTCCCAAACACTGTATTGGGAAAAGCAGTACAATGAGGAGTCCCTAGGTCTTTGAAATAGAGCAAGTTAACCTGCATTAGTTTTCATACTGAATTTCTAGAAAGTGGAGTCCATCTGAGACAATTTTACACTTTATATAATATCTTGTAGTAAGCCTTTCACAAAGAAGACTCTCAATAAATATTTATTAGATTGTTGGATGAACAAAGAGGCTCTATTTTGTTTTCACCACAGTGAGGGAGAACATGTATTGCTGAGACAAAGTTGTCTCTCTGAAAGCTGATAATGACACAGTTAATGGTCCTTCACTATTTGTCAATATAAACAAATAAGTAACAATAATCAAATTTATGTAGTTTGTGCATAAAATAATGATTACTGCTTGTTAAGGGAATTCCTTTTGGAAAAGGAATAAAAAATATAAATCATCCAGAAATGGGTCCATCGGCTCATGTCATCCAAACTGCAGTTTAATTTCGGAATGAGCACAGTTAAAATTAATCTATGTAAAGGACTTTAAATTCTTTTAATAATAATCTTATTATTGCCACACACATGGTATCAGCATATGGATGTCTCCAAATACCAGTTTTGTTTTCTAAAAGATACAAAGTGATTCCTCACTCTTTTTTTTCTCTCTTGCTTTTTGCTTTTTTGTTTTTCTTTCTGAGGAAAAGAAAACACACTTTTATGCTCATTCAGCTGCTGACCTAAGTCAAGGGGAGGCTTTTTGAAAGGACAGACAAAAGGAGGTTTCAGATTAATTCAACATCTGGATTTCTGTAATAACTATGACCTGCTGAGAAAAATAAGCTATGGGATACCAATGAAAAAGTGAACATACTTTAATTAAAACTGGCTCAGAATGGAAACCTTAATGAAGTGTGGTCCCAGAGCACATCAGATCTCAGGACCCAAAATTCCTAAGGGAACTGTCAATAATAAAGATGCAATTATCTGAACGGATTGCTCACAAGACTCAACTTGTCTCTGATAATGCCACGTATTGTGTCCCAGGGCACCATGATTTGGCAGAGAAATAACCTGGCAGAGTGTGCTGAAAATAGCTGCTTTATAATTACATTGCAACTTTCTGTAAATCTGATAATGAGGTAATACCTGATATGAAAGAATTAATTATGCATTAGGAGAGTTCTATATTTAATGTCACACGAATAAAATTTCCACTCAATAGATAAAACCTAGTCAAAACCCTTGGGGTAGCTAAGTTCAAAAGTCAGTTTTGGATAAGAGAATCCAGATTTCCAATCAAATCTACATTGCTCTTCTTATCAGATCAGAAAGAATACTTTTAATCTATGGAAGGGCATTACTCCTCTAGTGATATAAGTAGATTTGGGGAATAAATGTGAACTCTTACCAGGAGTCCAGTTGTGTCAATATTGTCCTTAATTACAGCCCTTGGTTTTGTTTCCTACCTCCCCTGTAACAAAGTACCATAAATATAGTTTAACAACACAATTTTGTTATTTTATAATGTTGGTGGTCATAATAAAATAAAAATAGAGGGGCTGGAAAGGTGGCTCAGTGGTAGAGCCCTTGCCTTGCATGCATGAGGCCCTGGGTTCGATTCCTCAGCACCACATAAGCAAAAAGAAAAAAAGCTGGAAGTGGCGCTGTGGCTCAAGTGGTGGAGCCCTAGCCTTGAGCTGAAGAGCTGAGGGACAGTGCCCAGGCCCAGAGTTCAGGCCCCACAACCAGACCTCCCCCCCAAAAAAAACAATAAAAAATAAAATAAAAATAGATCACAGGGCTCTAGAGGTGCTCTATTTCTAGAGGTGCTATGGAAGGATCCATGTTCTAGCCTTCACTAGTGTGTAGAGGCTGCCTGCATTCCTTGGTTCATAGACTTTCTTCCATGTTCAATGTCAGCAATGTCGCTTCTATTTTCTTCACTGAATTCTATTTCTGCACTTCTTTTCTATCTCTGACAGTCTATCTCCTCTTATGAAGACATTCCTTATTACATTGGTCCTACTCAGATAATCTAGAATGGCCTTCTCATCTCTGGATCCTGAACCCTACCTGAAATGTCCCAGGTAACAAACATGTTCTTAGGTTCAATAGTATTAATCAAACCAGAAGAAAGAAAAGGTGATCAATAGAATCAAAGGAAAAGTCTTCAGATCAAAAAGTCAGAATCTAGCAAAGTCTAAGCATCTATGCATAACAAGCACCAGACCCTCTCCTACTCTACTTTTAGGGGTGGCTGATATACCTCAGGTATTCTGTCAGCTATCTAAGTAGGAAAAGGAAAACAGAAGTTGTATGTCCATATATGCTATGGGCAGAATTCCATATATGCTATGGACAGAATTCATTAGCAGGGACATCTGTGGCTTCAGGAGAAGTAGTGAAGATGAATTTCCACTTTTTAGTCTTTGCAGTGAAGGAAAGCAAGTACATTGGGACTTAATTGGCACCCAAGTGTCTTCTACAACAACCAAGAAGAAGGCTAAATCTTAACATCCCCTTCATCCATCAATAGTTAGGTAAGATCATTTGTCTTATGTGTTTACAAATGTGTCCTGTTCACCCAATTTTCCAGTTGGAGTCTCCCAGTAAACAGCTGGATCACACCATAGTGTGTTACATGTCACAAAATAATAAAGTGTGATGTTTTGTTGACAAGGTCTTGCTTTATAACACAGGTTGGTTTGGATCCTCCTGCCTTAGTCTCCAGAGGGCTGGGATTATGGGCTTATGGCATCCAATACAAAGATTATTTTAATAAGATTGTTTAAATAACTCATCCCAAAACCAGGCAGGGACTCATCAAAGAAAGAGAACTATAGACCCATTTCTTTGATGAACATTGATGCAAAACTTCTCAACAAAATTTTGGCCAATCGACTTCAACAATTCATCCAAAAAATCATACACCATGATCAAACAGGATTCATTTCAGGGATGCAAAGCTGGTTCAATATACGCAAATCAATTAATATTCATCACATCAACAGGAGCAAGAATAAGAACCATATGGTTATCTCAATAGATGCAGAAAAAACATTCGACAAGGTCCAACACCCCTTTATGATGAAGGTTTTGGAAAAATTAGGAATCCATGGAACATTCCTCAATACAATAAAGGCTGTATATGACAAACCTACAGCCAGCATTATACTCAATGGTGAAAAACTAAAGCCATTTCCTCTTAACTCAGGAACAAGACAAGGATGCCCACTCTCTCCACTTCTCTTCAATCTAGTATTAGAATGCCTAGCTACAGCAATAAGACAAGATGCAGACATAAAGGGGATCCAAATAGGGAAAGAAGAAATAAAACTCTCCCTCTTTGCAGATGACATGATCTTGTATTTAAAGAATCCCATAGACTCCACTCCCAAATTACTCAAGCTGATTCAAAACTTTGGCAAAGTAGCAGGTTATAAAATTAACCCCCAAAAATCAATGGCTTTTCTGTATACCAACAATGAGAAAAGTGTGGCTGAAATTAGGAAAGCAACTCCATTTGTAATAGCCCCACAAAAAATAAAATACCTAGGAATTAACTTAACTAAAGAAGTGAAGGACCTCTATGATGAAAACTTTAAAATCTTGAAAAAGGAAATCAACACAGAACTTAAAAAATGGCAAAACCTCCCATGCTCCTGGATTGGAAAGATTAACATTGTGAAAATGGCAATTCTTCCCAAGGCTATCTACCAATTCAACGCAATACCTATCAAAATTCCAACCTCATTCTTCAAGGAAATAGAAGAGGCAATCCAAAAATTCATATGGAACAATAAAAGACCCCGAATAGCAAAAACGCTCCTCAATGGAAAGAACACTGCTGGAGGAATATCAATACCAAATTTCAAACTCTACTATAAAGCCATAGTAATCAAAACAGCTTGGTATTGGCATAAGAACAGACCTCAGGACCAATGGAATAGAATTGAAAACCCAGAAATGAACCTACAGACCTATAGCCATCTAATCTTCAATAAGGGAGCTAAAACAATAGAATGGAAGAAAGACAGCCTCTTCAGTAAATGATGCTGGCAAAATTGGTTAACTACATGTAGAAAACTAAAGTTAGATCCTTATATATCACCCTGCACCAGAATCAACTCCAAATGGATCAAAGACCTTGAACTCAAAGCAGACACTCTGAAAACATTACAGGATGGAATAGGAGAAACCCTAGGTCTCCTTGGCTCAGGCCGAAATTTTCTGAATAGAGACCCGGAAGCACAACAAATCAAAGAAAGGTTGGACAAATGGGATTGCATAAAGTTGCAGAGCTTCTGCAGGGCAAATGACATAGCTAGCAAGATCAATAGAAAGCCCACGGATTGGGAGAAGATCTTTACTAGCCATACAATGGACAAGGGTCTCATATCTAAAATATACTTGGAACTCAAAAAATTAAACCCCCCAACAACAAATCCTCAAAGAAACAACTGCCCAATAAAAGAGTGGGCGAAAGACTTAAAGAGAAACTTCTCTGAAGAAGAAAGAAGGATGGCCAATAGACACATGAAGAAATGTTCAACATCCCTAGCCATAAAAGAAATGCAAATCAAAACAACATTGAGATATCACCTCACTCCAGTTAGAACAGCAAAAATCAAGAACTCTAACAACAACAGATGCTGGAGGGGATGTGGACAGAAAGGAACCTTACTTCATTGTTGGTGGGAATGTAAACTTGTTCAACCACTTTGGAAAGCAGTATGGAGGTTCCTCAGAAGACTTCACATAGATCTCCCCTATGATCCAGCAATCCCACTTTTGGGCATTTACCCAAATGTATACAAACAAGACCACACTAAAGCTACCAGCACAACTATGTTTATTGAAGCATTATTTACCATAGCTAAGATATGGAACCAACCCAGATGCCCCTCAGTAGATGAATGGATTAAGAAAATGTGGTATATATACACAATGGAATTCTATGCCTCCATCAGAAAGAATGACATTTCCCCATTTGTTAGGAAATGGAAAGGCTTGGAAAAAATTATATTAAGTGAAGTAAGCCAGGCCCAAAGAAACATAGGTCCCATGGTTTCCCTTATTTGCAATATCTAGTATATGTATGAGTCAAGCGGAAAAGGTCAGATAATGTGATGTTAGGAAAACGAACCCTTAAATATGTATTTTAATGTTTTCGTTTCTTTCATGCATGTGTTTCTAACGCATTTATAAGATTATTTCTTTGTTGCTTTGTATGTCCCTCCCCCACAGTGTAACCCCCGCTTTCACTTTATTTGATATCAGTATAACATGTGGAGGAGATGGGGACAAACAAGTCGTTTAAGGATTCAGGTGGACCTGTTGCAACAAGGAGAATTACAAAATGTCATGTCAAAGCAAGCTTTACGATGTCGGTGGGGAGGGGTATGATTGGGTGGGGGGGAGAAGGGGGCTGGGAAGGGAGGTGAAGGGTAAACAAAGGAGGAGGCTGCAATGCTTGGTAAGAAA
>NW_027205100.1:0-17513 GCF_024711535.1 Dipodomys merriami | reverse complement strand
ATTGAGGTAGAAAACCATCTTTTCAGAACTGATTTCCCCAGGGAAGGTGTCAGAGAGATGAGGCAGTTGTCAAGGACAAAGTTCATAGTCAAGGTCAAGGCCTGGGGACAATCTGTAAGGCTACAGGAGAGTGGAAAAACAAAAAGCCCACAGTGATTGCTCCATGGGGCTTGAGACTCAGGAGTGGAATGGAGTGAAGAGAACACAGAGTTGAAGCAGACAGTGGTCCTGCATGATCTAGCTAGGAAGTTGAGCCTGCGGCCTTTGCCATGGGTTAGCTAGCACCCCATACCCACACCTTCCACCCCAAGTTTCCTCACCACTTCTCTTCCCTGCTGAGAAACACTGACTTCTTTTACAGTCACCTCAGGTGGAATCTGTACACTCCCAACATGTCCGCCCATATACACAGCGGTGTGGTCAGACACGTGTTCTCCAGTATCATCCCAACCTCTCTCCTCTGAGGCGTAAGTCCTCCAGCTACACCAACACTGACCCTGGCCGCCACCTCTGCATCCCTCATTGTGGTATGCTTTGATGACGACATTGACATCTGCTTTACCCCATTAGCTCCACAGGTGACTGCGCCATCCAAGTCCCTGCTCCCTTGCATGCTTATCTTATTATACGGGGAGAAAACAGAGAAGTCACATTTTGAAAGGTCGAATCAGAAGTCTCTAATAGAAGGCCAGTGACCACAGGTGGACTCTTGTCACAAAGACCTGCAGTCCCCTGAATACACTTAACACTGTCAGAAAACTGAGCCATGAGAGCAGGAGAGGAAAGAAAGAGCAAGAAAACAATACCAACACACCAGAGGAGCTCCAATACAGAGCTGAAGTGGGACTGGAGAAGAGCCAGGGGACAGCACAGGAGCAGTCAGGAGGTGTAGGCCTAAATGGTCAGGTCAGGGGGCAGGGTCACAAGTGCTTGAGATGTCAGGACCCAAGACTGGCAGGTCCAGTAATCTATTCTCTAAGTCTCTGTCCACACACCTAGGAATGTAGGCATGCCCATCACTCATCCTCCTCCATGAAGACCAGTTGGAGCCAGTAAAACTCAATTCCCTATCCATCATGTGGCCAAGATGGCGCTGGTTAGATTCAGCATCCCTATGTCAATACTACTAAGTATCTGACATTCACCAAGCTCTGGGTACTGTGCTGCAATACTGAAGTTAGTGCAGATCCTGACCTAGAGTCTAGTAGATGACAGTTACAGGAAATCAAGACGCAGAGGAACAAGTTAGATGGTACCACTGGGATTCAATCAATAAAATCTAGAACTAGAGGAAGGTCTCAGGTTAAATCAGTAGGATTTCTTTTCAACAAATAAATTATAGGATAGGGGAAAGATGACTTGATGGGAAAGGGTGATTCTCAAGGACTAGAAACAATGTTCATTATGTATTTATTTGTTCATACATAAAATAGTATTTCATTATGTTTCCTTCAACAGTGCTTCCTTATATTTGTGCTAAAAAAAAAAAACAAACCATAAAGACCTTGAGATTTTCTTCCTCCAAAATGATGCAAGGAGGAGGTGGGTGGACGGAGGAGCTGATGACAAAGTCAGAGCCCTAAGTTGACCCTGTGAGAACTGGACCACAAGTGAGGGACGTGGATTACACTATTCTCTCAACTTTCCAGTGCTTTTCAGAGTAACAGTTAACATATTAAGTAACATCAAACATAACAATGTTAGGCAAAAAAATGCTATTGAGCGTCTCACAAAGTGAAGGGAAAAGCCATTCCAAGCTGATTATTTCCTTCATCTGACTAGCTGAGGTTTCTTTCCAGTATCCTAACCAAACAAAAAATCCTAACAAAATAAGAAAACCTTTCATTTCCATACAAGTCCATCTTCAAAAACTTCTGACTTACAAAAAAGAAATCTTCAAATATTATTATAAGCATACACCTAATAAGCATACACCTAAACTATATGAGTCTACTTGACCCTAATAGTCAATGTACAATTGCCCTCCCCAGTGATGAAAAGCAGATAAACAGAATCTCATTAAGAGTATTTTGATCTGATATGACTTTTTTCCCTCTCCATATATAGTTCAAGCTGTACAATTAATATATGTTTATCACAGAATTGTGAGGTTTTAGAGTAAGGGAAAACTGATCAGGAAGAATTAAAATATATCCCAAGTTATCTGTTCACTCAGTCAAAAGATATTTAAGTGCCTGTACTCTGCCAGTCACTGTCTTGGGTCCTACAGAGACAGTACTCAGGAACAGACAGAAGATGCACGTTGTGCTTAGTGATGCTTATAGCCTGGGTAGGTCTGGGGAAACACAACATGTGCTGTAGACAAGAGTAACTAATTACAATCTGGACTCATCACAGAATTGCCCGCAATAGACAAAAAAGTAGAAGCCACCCAAGTGTTCATCAACAGATGAATGGATAAAGAAAACCTGGTAGATACATACACACAGTGGAATATATTCGAGCCTAAAAGGAAAGGAAATCTGACACAAACGACAAGGATGAAGAGGTGAACTTAGAGGGCATGCATGACCTAACAGAGGCCCGCCATGAAAGGACAGATGCTGCATGAGTCCAGCCTGGGTGGGACACAGAGCCCCGTTCTCTGTGCTGGAGGTGTCCACGGGCACTACACTTGGGATGTGCTTCCACTCACTCCTCTGTCATTGCGTAGGTGAAGAAACAAATGTGAACACTAACACTGAGGCAGATTAACATAAACTGCTCTGGATCACAGAGCCGGTCAGCACACAAGGCAAAACCTACCTGGTTATTATCATTATCATTATTTTAATCTCTTGCTATCACCTTTCAGTCACACATATCTCTAAGTGAAGTTGCTATTACTATTCAAAATCTTGCACCTTGTCTCCAACCCAATCTTCAAGCCTCAGCCTCAAATACCTGCGTTTTTGAAAGTAATGTATTCAGCTTAAAAACAGCCCTCCCCCTTCCCCCACCTCCATCTAATGGAATGAAACAAAGGGAAATTGTGAGTGCTTAAAAAAAAATTCTTTTTCTTATTCCCCATCTCCTTTCCCAAGCAGTGGGGAATTGATATGAAATTAAAACAGACAACATTCTTTTTCTCTCAAGAGAGATTTATGGCTACTGTCCACAGAATTTCTAGCTGTGAAGTGAGCTGTAAAACAAAATGTTTTAAAATAATATATTTAAAGCAAAGGAGTGTTATGTACAATTAATGAGAAAATTATCAGATGTGATAGATGCTGAGAAAAAGTAAAGATAAAGAATTATGAGCTGTAAGAATAACAACAGCATTTCATAAAGTGCTAATCTGTCAGCGAGGTGCACAAATCAAAGGAATAATCAAGCATATTAATGACTTTGGAGTAACTTTCTCTGATTAATCCAGTATCTCAAAGTGGAATTCAGTGCAGGACTTTCAGATTCCCTCCCAGTACCCTGTAGCAGCTCCAATGTCTCCCTCTACCCCTCACCGCCATATCCTACATTTCACCAACCTTCTATGCCTCAGTCACTTCCTTCCCTTTTCCAAGGCCAACTCTGCCTAAAAAGCCACTTTCCATTCATGGCCAGGACAAAGCAAGCTTGTGCTAGGGTTATGACTTGAATATACCTATTTGGAGGACAGAACTGAGCCTATACCCAGTAAAAAGGATGGTGAGAATGCTAGCTTCAAGAACTTAAAATATTAAACTGCAAATAGGAGCCACGCCAGACAAGCTTGAAGCTTTGATACAAATAGGTCCAGTAGCAGTGCGGACTCCATGGTATGAACACTGTAACAAGATGGTCCAGGTTCCCAAGGCTTTCCTGGTTAACCATTGGTTTATCACTGGTAACATAAAACCACCTTGCACTTTGCGATTCTGTTCAAAGACTGAGCAATGTACCATCAAGGGAGATCCCGTCTTAGCCTGTGAAGAAGCGGCCCCAGACTGACTCCTTTCCCCGAGAGGTTCACCCACCAGGTGGGCATTTTAACACTGTTAAAGCTAAGAGGTTGCAAAATAACAGGAAAAGGATCTGATGACAGTGACAACTCAACAAGTCCTTTGTAAAGAGATCTGTATAGTGTTTGGGATTAGTGTGACTTAAAAATTTTCCTCTGAACTCAGTTTCTCCTAATTTTTAAATAGAGTAACTTAAGTCCCTATCCTATATGTATTTTCAAAGGGGAAAAGAAGCCTTCCAGGCTTACAGACTCCCAGCCATGTGGGAAGGAAGCAATGATATGAGGATCTCTTTTACTGACCAACCCAAAGAAAAAGTAGTACACTCTGTCTTCAAAATCAAGCTGGGTGTGGTGGTGCACACCTATACTCTGAGCTATAGAGAATGTGGGGGTAGGAGGGTAAGTACCAAAATCCAAGGTGTGTTTTGAATAAGAAGTGTAAGAGACTGTACTTAAAGAAAAATAAAATAAAAAGGATTCGGGTGTTGCTCAAGTGGTAGAATGCAGGGAAAGAAAGAAAGAAAGAAAGAAAGAAAGAAAGAAAGAAAGAAAGAAAGAAAGAAAGAAAGAAAGAAAGAAAGAAAGAAAGAAAGAAAGAAGAAGAAGGAAGGAAGGAAGGAAGGAAGGAAGGAAGGAAGGAAGGAAGGAAGGAAGGAAGGAAGGAAGGAAGGAAGGAAGGGAGGGAGGGAAAAAGAGGCAAGAAAGAAAGAGAAAGAGAGGGAAGAAAGAAAGAAAGAAAGAAAGAAAGAAAGAAAGAAAGAAAGAAAGAAAGAAAGAAAGAAAGAGAAAGAGAGGCAAGAAAGAAAGAAAGAGAAAGAGAGGCAAGAAAGAAAGAAAGAAAGAAAGAAAGAAAGAAAGAAAGAAAGAAAGAAAGAAAGAAAGAAAGAGAGCAAGAAAGAAAGAAAAAGAGAGGCAAGAAAGAAAGAAAGAAAGGAAGAAAGAAAGAAAGAAAGAAAGAAACAAAGAAAGGAAGAAAGAAAGAAAGAAAGAAAGAAAGAAAGAAAGAAAGAAAGAAAGAAAGGAAGAAAGAAAGAAAGAAAGAAAGAAAGAAAGAAAGAAAGGAAGAAAGAAAGAAAGAAAGAAAGAAAGAAAGAAAGAAAGAAAGAAAGGAAGGAAGGAAGGAAGGAAGGAAGGAAGGAAGGAAGGAAGGAAGGAAGGAAGGAAGAAAGAAAGAGAAAGAGAGGAGAGAAAGAAAAGAAAGAAAGAAAGAAAGAAAGAAAGAAAGAAAGAAAGAAAGAAAGAAAGAAAGAAAGGAAGGAAGGAAGGAAGGAAGGCAGGCAGGAAGGAAGGCAGGCAGGCAGAGAGAGAGAATGAAAGAGAGAGAGAAAGAGAAAGAAAGAAAGAGAGAGAGAGAGAGAAGGCTCGCGCCAGTCCCTCTGCTCGCCCCTCCTCTGCCCCCGCAAGACCGCTCGCCCCTCCGCTCTCCCCCGAAGAGAGGCAAGGAGCGAGGTAGACATGGAGAAGGAAGGAAGGGAAGGGAGGAGAGGAAGGGAAAGAAAAGAGCGCGGCTTTCTTCCTTTCCTTGAGTCACAAACATGTGGGCTTCTCCCTTGACTTGGGAACCCAACTGCAAGGTGTCCCAGTCACCCCCAGCCCAGCCCCCACACGACTGTGAGAGTTGAGCCCCCACTAATGTGTGTCTTCAGCACTTCTTTGAAAAATATGATCCCACTACTAAAACTGCCTGCAGTAAAATACATTTTCCCCAGAAAATACTGGTGGATTTATCACAATTGGGCCATTCATCTGTTAAAAAGCAGAATGGCATTTATTGCCAATTGCTCGCTTTATGGGAGAAAAGAAACAGGGAGCCTAATAAGCTTGGTTAATTTTTTTTTCTTTTATGATGCCAGCAACTGCACTAAATATTCCATCTGCTCCTCTCTCACGCAGTTTGGAGACTACGCTGAGCCCCAGGGGACTGCAGGAACAAGGTGATAGTAGATTCCTGGACTGCTGCCTCAGGAGGAGACACTGACGGCCAGGGGCTCAGAGCACTGCCCCTCCCCAAGAACCATCTCTGCCAGGCGTAGGCATGCTCACTGATGCCTGGTGTGCCTATACGGACGCGGTTCGATGAAATCCCCTTGTACAGTGAGTTGATGCTGCTAAAACAAAAATGATATGAACTGCAATTACAAGGCCTCTGCTGGGACTAGCACACAGCCTTCTGGGGAGCACAAGGCTTCCCAGGAACAGGAATGGCCTGTATCTTCCGGCTCAGCCCTCATATTTAAACAGCTCTCTGGGAGAGTGCTGTCCAGAGGACTTCCTGGGAAGATAGGAATGTCCTAATCTTACACCGTCCAACCCAGGGGCCACTGGGCCCAGGAGGCAAATGAGCCCTCACATTGTGGCTAGAGTGAGAAACTGAAATTTAAATTTTAGATGCTGTTAATTAATGCGAATGGAAATTCAAGTGGCTTCTGGCTATCCTATTAGCTCAGATCTCACCTAGTTGAGCTATGCTACTCCATCTATAAGAGGATAGAGAATCAGTGAAATTCTGAGCAAGTCTCTTCTGAGGGTCATAGGTTCTAATGCATGTAAAGTGTTATAGCATACCATCAGCACCTCTTGCCCTGAGCCCAGCAAGATCCAGGTGTGTACGATGGAAAAATTAGACCTGTTGCTGATCCATCTTCAGTTGGCCCTTAGAATCAGTGCTTTGAGGTCTGATATTAACTGGAAGTGTCTGGAGACATACAGATTCAGAGCAGCCCTTGTCCTGAGACCACACAAAAGCAATCCATCTTTCCAAGAATTTTTCTGTAGGTGGCCAAAAATGTTCTGCATGAGGAAACGTATTAACCGCTTCATGTGAATGAATATTTACAGGAAGTTAGAAAATGCTGAGTTGAGCTAAGGAAAATGTCCCGTGTGGAGTTTTATGGCCGATTTAATGCCCTGGAATTTCATTGAAGGGATTGATCGATAATGGTTACTAACTAACCACATGCGTGTATGATTAAACACATTCTGGTGAACCATTGAAGGTGCAGCAAGGGGCTTCCAGGGGACCACAGAAGGAAAGCTCTTTCAATACAGAGTTGCATAAAAGCACGGCCATAATGTTCTCCATTTGTCAGCCATCCTGGGCGTTTCCCAGGGTCTCTCTAGATGCTTGGAAGAGCCATAAAGATCACCTCATCCCACCCTTTACTACGCTCTCACAAGCCCCTCTACACTTTGGTTCAGGCTTGAGGGTTTCCATGTGTTCTGTGGAAGCACATTTTATGTCATGTGGATCACATGATACTGTCAGGCAGAGCAAAACCTAAGAAGGAGATGATATCTTAGGATGTTTCAATATTTTTCCTCTTTTTACCAACTCAGAACCTTGTTAGGCAGATGCTCCACCTCCTGAGGCAGATCCCCAGTCTTTTCTTGCTTTAGTTAATTTTCAGGTAGGATCTCGTGTTTTTGCCTGAGCTAGCCTTGGACTGCAGCCCTACCACCTACACCTTCCATGTAGCCGGCATTACAAGCTTGTGCCCCAATGCCCAACTTTTGAAATTGAGTCTTACTTTCTTTTCATTCTGGGCTCACCTCAAACTACGATCCGCCTATCTTGGTCACTCAGGAAACTAAGATTATAAGGATGAGCTACCATGCACTTTTTCAGACATAAAACTTTAATACAGCTGTGGTATAGATTTCTTTGAAAAACAAGAAAAAGATGCAAAGTGGCATGTTCCATTTCATTCTCTTCCCTGACTTGGCTTTCTCAGCTTTGAGGGTGAAATGAAGACTAATAACTTCTCACAGTGCCTTTCCCTTGCCATGTTTATGGCAGTAGAGGTGGTCTACTGTTGTAATGATTTTTAACTAACATTGGCAATCTCAATTTCTCTTCCACCAAATTGTACCAGGTTTGGTAATCTTGACATTTCTCATCTACTGAAAGTTTCAGGTACCTCATAGCCTTCATGATCCCACAGCAGTAGCTTGGTGTCTCCGATTGACTGACCCTGGGAACATCAAGAATTTGTCCATCCCTCCAGCCCTACTTTTCATGATGGGGCTCCTGCCCCACCATCACAGCGGTGGCGCAATTACAAGCAATAGAGACAGGACTGAGCTTCGAGCATGACCCCAAGTCAGACACTACGTTCAGAAGTTAGCATAAATTGCTGCATGTGATCTTTACCACAATACTGAAAAAATGCTTACTGCACGAGTATTATTTGCGTATTGGACAAGTAAGGAAACTGAACAACTCCGCCCAAGAACATAACGATGAACCAGAAATAATGAGGGCCAACCTAGTGCAGTTTTCCATTGCATAGTAAAGATGCTGGGGCTCGAAAGCCTCCCAAACCAGAGGCAGAGATACTGGCAAGAGAACAACCGGTCCCGCTGAGAGCAAAGAGACCTTTTCCTGGAAGGGTAGAAAAAGTTATTGATGGATGGAATGTTTTGAGGGAGAAGGGATTCATAACACTTGCTTGGATGTGAGATGGTGGAACTTTTCTCTGAGGGAAGGAATCTAGGAAAGGATACCAAGGCTCGTGTCTGTCAAGCAATGGCAAATCTAGCCTAGAAAATTTGCAAACTGCTAGAAGTCAATGGACAAAAAAATTAAAATCCTGTTTAAAAGAAAAGATGAGTCCACATCACAACGATAAATGTGATCTTTGGAATCATCAGAATGAGAACCATCTGAGGAGGATCTTTCCAGAGACCAGGCTCCCAAACTCTCGTGCCTTAACTATTGATCACCTGACCTATTTCACTCTGTGCTTTAAACGTGTTCATCTTCCAGGTAAATCTGCAGAAGACTTCTTTTCCTAAATGTGATGCATGGCCAGAGGTCCTTTTCTATGTCCAGTTCTATTGCAGTTCCCAGCATTTCAATTGGATTTATGGAAATCATGGATGTACATCCAAATTCTTCATCCAGTACGTTCCAAATGTGATGGGTACCACTACAATCCCTATCTTATAGATGGATAGACAGGGTTTGGCAAACTTGCCAACTTTTCAACAGTCAGTCTCGGATTTGGATGCCAGCAATCTGCTGTCATGGCTTACAATTGAAAGCAGTTCGTGTGGTTTTGTTCAACAGGTATTGTTGAGACCCTAGCATGTGGTATTGTATCTGTGAGGGTTTATAGCTTCTACTTGAGGGTCAAGTAGAAAATTATAATGTAGGTCAGCCCATCAAGCTCCCAAATATTTTGAGAAAAGGTTCATGCAGAGAGGGACCTGTCTAGGGTTGCTCAGCCATGACAAAGCTTGATTGGTTCACTTTCAGTGAGAAGATGAAGTACCTGAGAGCACTTGGAGAAAGGTCTGCTCTACAAGCTTATGTTGTATTTATTATTGTTAAGATCATTCCTATCCCACCAGACAAAATGTTTTTCACACAATAGGTATCTGACAGGCATATTTAGGCTATAAAAAGTGGACCTAGGAATATAATTTAAAACTCAAGGTCTTAGGTAAGAGAGGCCTTTCTGAAAATATATGTGAAAGGCATTTTACAGGGCCAACATTCCATTACTACTTGAGGTCATTAATCATATTTTGTGCTTAAAGTCAACCCAATGCCTTTGCCTGTAAACTTTTAATAGATTGGAAACAGGTGACCTACTTCCTGGACACTCCTTCAGAATCTAGGCACTTGGGGGAATGACAGTGGACTAGATTCTCACACCCAGTGGACTAGATTCTTACACCCAAGCTAATGAGGACCTAGCCTGCTTATGAATTGTATGTACCATGGAATCAGGCAAACATGTCATCAGAGTTCCTGGCTCAAGTAAAGAAGTCAGCCAAGGAAACAAGAGTACCATTTCATCCAGCAGGGCTCTCTGAGGCCTGGATGCAGAGAAACTGAACTAAGAATTGAAACAGGTACAAGTGGGTCAGGTCTAAAATTCCAGCTACTCAAAAGTCTGAGATCTGAGAGTCAAGGTTCAGAGATAGACAAATCCAAATAACCGGCCAAAAGCTGGAAATGAAGACATATCTCAACTGTTATCAAGACAGTTAGCCATGAATAAAAATACCACTGAGTGAGAGTTTGAGACCCTGAGTTCAAACCCAGTAGCACAAAAAATAAAAAAATAAAGGAAGTAGAAGTAAACCTATAGCTCACAATTTCAAAATTCTGCAGCATGAATCAAATATTTCATTCCAAAATTATGATAATTCCATTATGGAGGAGGAAAAATAATTACTGGCTCCAACTCCCATTCCAATTCATATTTATGGAGCAGCTACCTCATGCCCAGCATTGCACTGAGTGTCTTGAGATTCTGTAGGAAATGTTGGACATGATTTCAGCCACTAAGGGTGTCCCTACCACCTATTAGCATGAGAAATGTTATTTAAAAGCCTGTTTTCTTTTCATTCTTCCATGATTCTGATAGATCCTCAAGCTTTCTGGAAGGGTAGTTAAGAGAATGGACCAAAATCCAGACTTTTGTGGCTCAAATCCTGTCTCAGACCCTGAGGAGCTAAACTCATAGCTTTTGTAAGTTTGATCTTTCAAATGTATTTAATTTTCATGAGCGTATTTAATTTTCATGGGCCTTAGTTATCCTTCTCAAAAGGAAAAAAAAAGATCATAAGTACCTACCTGGTAGGGTTCTTATAGATTAAATAAGAGTTAATACATTTAAAGCCCCTAAGTTCAGGGTCAGGCTTGTAATAAGTATTGATAATGTGTCTATAGAAAAAGAAACTAAGAGTAACCACATGTCCGTGTGCCCACAGGCTGTGCAAACAGCGATGAAAGAACAAGTCAGATGTTGAAGGCCTGTCGTTATAATGATAGATTGTGAAACTTCTCCCCATAACTCCATAAGGTTGAAAGAAAGCAACCATCAAACCATCCTGTCAGTACGAGAAATGGGCAATTCTACTCAGGCTGCCTGCTGTAGGTAGTAGTTTGGATATCCATAATCTGCTTTTAATCTTGTGTGTAAATGAATACAGAGGTGAGTCTGTGGGTGCATACTAATCTAAAATAAATGAATACATTTGAATTAATCAGATCTTCAGTCAATGTAAACTGATGATTTATAATGATATTAGCACAACCAGCAGTGATAAATCATCTCCAAATTAGATCCAATGTTCCTCAGTGCTGCAAGGACTCAAGAGATTTGAAGATACCTTTCAGACAACTTTAAAATATATGTGAGAAGCAGAAGGAAAGCAAGCCAGCCTTAGGGCAACACTGAACCTCATTCTACAAAGAAGTAATGGTGCAAGATCCTGTAAGGACATCAAAATAAGAAAAGTACAAGATAAAGTCAGAGAAGCCAACGTATTCCAGAGTTCACAGATCATTTTCTAGCTTGACACAGAGAACCTTGAGACTTCAATTCAATGCAACAAGCTGGAATTAAATTTAGGTGGTGTGATTAAAAAAAAAAAAAGGCAGTGTGGGGGAGGAGAGTCAGCTGGATTTTCCCATTGTGGGTGAACCAGGTAAAATAGCTTTCCTGAGGCTGATGACTGTATAAGAAAAAAAATGGGCTGTCCTATCCTAATCTTAATGTATTGTTTTGAGAATTAAATAATATTAGATTGTAGAGGGAATTTTTCAGTTTATGAAGTAGCAATTAATAAGAAGATGGAGTGATATTGCCTGAGGACTTTGAGTTAGTAACAGTCTATAGAATGGGCGCGGAAATAGGGCAAATATTTTAAGATTGATGTGAAAATTAAAGTCAAACATGTACTCAATATCAGATATTTCAAAGGCACAGTCAGGAAGATGGCAATTTAAGGCCAATCTAGGGGAAAAAAAAACAAGACCCTGCCTCAAAAATCAAACTAGGTATGGTGACATACACCAGCATACCTCGCTACTTTGGAGGCAGAGAGAAGAGGATTGAAGTCCAAGACTAGTTGGGGCTAAAGCACAAGACCTTATCAGAAAAATGCTAAAAGAAAAAATAAGAATAATAAAAGGACTAGGGATGTAACTCATGTAGTAGAGGAAGGTCCTGTCCAGGGTTCAACTCCAGTAGTAAGTAAGTACTTTCCAGCATGCAGTTCCTGTAATTTAGGAGATACTTGGCAAATGTATAAAGCCTTGTCATTGCTGTTATCCTGATTCTTTGACAGTGATATTTTTGAAATTGATTTAAGAGAAAAAGAAAGAAAGTATGAAGAATAGCCCACTGAGAAGAAAAATAAATAACCAAAACCTGAGGAGGGATAACCTGGCGGAACCGATCTGTGACGCAAAAGTCCCAGTGCCTCCCTCCATCATTCAAGAGATACACTGATGTTTACCCATAATTCCTCACCATTAACCTCAGACTTAACCTTGACCGTTGTTTCCTAGGTATGAGATTAGCAAACTAGCACGGGAGGGTTACCCAAAGGCAAGAACTCAGCATTACTTTGAGAGAGAAAGAAGACAGGAGTGAAAGATTCTCTCCTGAAAATGAGCCCTGTGTAAAATATGATTATGTTCGGTGATGATCATGTAATTGGAAGACTTTCCCTGGTGTCAAAGGATGTGATTCACTTGTAAATTCAGACATGAAGTTCTGAGATTCCAATGCCTTAGTATCCAATGAAAATGTTTGAGCTATCTGGTTGATGACAGCATTTTAGACACTTAAGAGAGAATTGCTGGAAAAAGTGGCAAGACTAAAGTGGTAAAACACCAGCTTAAAGCTCAGAAGAAAATGTTAAGGTAGTTGTGCTTTCATAAGATCCAGATGAGAAAAAAGAATAAAGCAAGCTCAAGTATTCCACCCAGAAGAAAACATGTGTCGTTGTTATGGAAGGAAATACTGAGGCCATGCTAAGTATCTGGAATACAGATGAGGTAGCAGGGCAGCTCTGTGCTTAATCATGTGTCTCTATCCCCAGATCTAGATGTTGACCCTCAGCCATTAGGATGAAGGTATTCAGAAACTAAACTCTTGTGGAGATAGGTTTAGATGAGACCATGAGGGGTAGACCCCACCATGGGATTGATGCCCTTGTAAGAAAAGGAAGTTGTATGTACCCTTAAAGGAAATATCCGCCAAAGTTCCCTTCAAGGTGGGATTACTTTTGAGAAAGGGTCTCTTTGCCTGGTTGTTTGGGGGCCATAGTCCTCCCCACCTCAGCTCCTACATAGTTGGAATGTCAGGCGTACACCACTCTCCCAGGTACTGGCTGAGATGAGGTCTCACGAACTTTACTTGTAGACAGCTGGCTGTAGACCTGAGTCTTTCAGAATAACCTTTAGGCTTGATAATCTGTTACAAAAACCCAAATGACTCAGAAACATGTTGTCCTTATGATTATAGCATTATTATAAAGGACACAAATCAGAACCAACCACAGGCAAAGTCTGGAGGGGGTTCTAAAATGAGGAGTTTCTCTGCTTTTTCCTTAAGGATTTGGGACATGCCATCTTTCTGATACATAAATGTTTTTACCCGCAAAAACACACCCATTTTCTTATCAGCCTCAATGTCCAGAATTTTATTAGGGATTCATTACATAGTCATAAATAAATAAGACATTGGCTATGTGATCAAACTCAATCTCCCCGCTCCCTTCTCTCCTGAGAACTCGAGTTGATTTTAAACCTCCCAGAGCACGGTCCTTTCTCTAAGTAGACAGTCCCTATTAGGAGTCACCTCACTTGGCTGAATACAAAAGAAGAGTCTGAGGGGTTCACAACTGACAAAAGCACTCCTATTATCAAAGAAATCCCATGAACTTAGACGCACCTTCCCAGAATCTCGGAACAAAGTGCAAGAGTTCTTGTTAGTGACTCAGTCCTCTGTGACAAGCCATATTGCAACTCAGTGCAGTCTGGTGGACCTATAGAAGAGGAAATACTCAACAAATAGTAAGTTCCTATATGACTAAAGGAAGGTCCACATGGGAAATGACTATGGATGAGCTAACTCTGCCTTATCTGTAAACATTTTGAAGAGCCTCTTTTACCCCCATGGAAATTTTCTATCTATCAGATTCATCATTATTACTCTCCATTTGCATTGAAACTTGAGCAAATACAAATTGATTCTGCAGTGATTTTTAGTAATCTAATAAAATGTGCAAAAGCCGTCTCATAGCTACTTCAAGTTTTCCTCACAAAAATGCTTTCACTAAGCAGACTATTCGAATGGACAGACATTTGGGTATCAAGTGGGATAGATGTGAGTCAAACATTATAACTCATCTCAGCTCTGCATAGCTCTTATATCCACAGCAGGTGAGCCTCCCGTGTTGTCATGGTGATAAGCAGGCTACAAGAGACTTGCAATGGTACAGTCATTTTTTTCAACTTATCCTATTGGCCAAAGCAAATCACATGGCTGAGTCTAGGGTGGAAGGCACTATGACGTTCTTCAGTTAAGGCTGTGGAAACTTACAGGGAGAAGAATGGGAGCCATTTAAAAATCTTCCATAATAATGAATCATTTTTGGAAACTCAAAATACAACATGATCTTTCTAAGTACATTATATACGTTGATAAATGGTGGTATTATTCATATTTTTTTAAATGAAGGACTTGGGCTTAGACAGCTTAAGTAACCTGCTAAAAGCCATATAGTTAATAGAAAGTATGACCTGAGTGTGAATCAGGAATTGTCTTACTTCACATCCTACACTCAGACTTAAAGACCACATAGTCTTTGTCAGACCCCATAAGCCTCAATAATCTGAAAAATTAAGCAGAACCCACAAAAATGTGATATTCATCAATGAGATGCCTAATTACTCTGTTATATAACTCCTTGGGGGAAGAGCGTCCTATTTTTTCCCAATATCTGCTTTATTTATCCAAAGTCCTTGGTATATTATGTGTGGTTAACATGGATGGATCGTTGACTATTCTATCTTTATTTTCTCATGGGGAAAGGGGAATAAAATTAAAGCATCCACCTTGAGTAGTGTATAAATTAAATGATAATTATACCAAGACAATCTACCATTTATCTAGATATATAGTGCTTACTATGTGTCAGGCAGTATTCATGGAATTCTTCTTTAACCAACAGACCTTGAGGGACAGTGCTATTATTGTTTTCAGTTTATGCACAAGGAGACTGAAATATCAATAGCTTAGACAACTTTCCCTAACTCACGAGAAATTAACAGCAAAAGTGAAATTCTGAGCAATTTTCTTATCTAATTTTAAATAGCTTGATTTCACCAGGTGCCAGTGGCTCATACTAGCTACTCAGGAGGCTGAGATCTAGGGAATTGTAACTTGTATCTATTCCTTGTAGAAAAATCTGGAAGACTTCATCTCCAAAAATAACCAGAAAAAAATAACCACCAAAAAAAGCCCAGGCTGGAGATGTGGCTCAAGTGGTAGAGAGCCAACAAAGCAAGCAAATTGAATTAAGTGCAAACAATCATCTGATTTCAACAATATCAGTGATTTATGTTGTGGTTGGAACCACACCATGATTCTTCGGAGAAGGCGCCCAGGAGGGATGCTCTCACTGGGCTCATTAACTCCCTGATTATACAAGGACAGCCTAATGACCTGAGCAGAACCAAATAAGGATCTCGAGGCTTCTCATCCCCTGGGAGGAATTCCTGACGGCTGGGCTGCCCGGCTGCCACTCAGGCTGTTCCTCTCTCTGCAGAGGAAGAAAAACAAACAAGTAGCTCTCAAGGGACACACTTGTGAGGCCCTAAACGGGGCCTTCTGGCAGGGAGCTGAGGAGGTACTTAAAGCCATGTCCCCAAAGTGTTTTCTGCTTCCACAGAGATTGCTCTGAATGACTCCAAATAAATAAAAATGAGCAAAGAGGAAGGAGCCCTCAGCTGTCCAGGCTAAAATTGAAATATTAGTGTGTACCTTTCTTTCTCTCTATCTATCTGCTTTCTCTATCTCTCTCTCTCTCCACACACACACACACACACACACACACACACACACACACACACACACACACACACACACACACACACCTAGAGCCTTCTAGCTCAGATTCATCTTGTCCAAATATTAAGCTTTGTCCTTTCTGGTGATTTTTTAAAATGGAAATCAGTGAATCACAACAGCAGGGATTCAATTCCATCCAGTCATCAGAACAGTAGAATACTGCTGAGAACACAGAGGACCAGAAAGGTCAAATAGCTGGCTCAAGGTCATATTTCCAAGATGGGGTAAGACCAATGTCTATCTCTATTTATGTCTTCTTGCCTTTGCTTTTTCAGCTACAGTAATGTTTGGGAACAGCTTGACTCACTAAATGTAACCATATTTACTTAGCTGTAATACCCAGAACTCCCTAATTTCAGTCAATAAAAAAGGAAAAGTATCAGGATAAGAAAACTATAAATTCAGAAATACACAAAAAAAATTGGTTCCTTCGATGTTCTATCAATTATGACATTTGTAAGAAGGTAATAATTCATTAAAAGGGAAGGTACTACAAGATTTGACTTATTAGAGACATTTGCCTCGTGACAAGTCAAATAATAAAGTAAGAGAATAGTGAGAAAGTAATTAGCAATGACAATGCTACATTTGCCACATCTTCTCCCTTTCCTGCCCATTCAAAACTTTGTAGCTTCCAGTCTACCCTGAAATTAAGTTGAACCTGTAAAACTGAGATCTATGCAAAAGTGATAGTAATGCATTTCTTTCCATTCCACTACCAGCAATTTATCCCATACTTGTACAGCTGCACAGAGCTATAAGAACATTCCTGTGGCATCATTCATAATGGCAAAAACATTAGAAGTCTAACAAGGACTAAAGAATTAATTGCCTGATATATTCAAGATGCTATGTAGTGTTCAAAATAAACAAAACAGTCCAAGTTATACATAGCTTGTGTCATGCCAACTCTCCTACTAAGAACAAGCTAAAATTTGGATAAAATATTTTAAAAGAGACAATTTTTCATGATCCTTGACATTCACCTAAGGGAATAGATGACAGAAATGAAATTTTAGCTCCACATGAAAATCTGCATATCAGGGCTCATTGCAGCTTTATTCATAATTGTCCAAAACTAGATACATCCAGGACGTCCTTCAGTGGTTGAATGGATAAGCAAAGAGAAGTATACAGTGGAATCTTGTATGCTGTGCTAAAAATATATTAGCTGTCAATCTATAAAAAGACATGGAAAAACTTAAATGTGTATGATTAAATAAGAGAGGCCAATCTGAAAGGGCTACATTCTGTATGATTGCAATTATGTGGTATCCTGGAAATGGCAAAATTAAAGCAAAAGATATGTGGTGGAATTCTGGGAATTCTAGGGGAGGGAAGGATAAACAAGCAGAGCACAGAAGATTTTATGACAGTGAAATTTCTCTGTATGATGGTACAATGACGATATATATCATTTAACCCCTTCAAGTCCCATGGAATGCATAACACCAAGATGGAACCCTAAATGTTGTAGTAATGTAAATCACAGCAGCGAATTTCAGTCTCAAGCAAACAGAGAAGCCGCATTTTGAGAGGTTGAATATCTACGGGTGAACTCTTGTCATCAAGACCTGCAACCAGCACCAAGCTTTGAAAGACTAAAACCTGGATGGAGACAAAGCCCCACCATCAACATAAAGCAGGGCTTCCCTCTCAGAGTCTGAACAGCACCATACACATGCACATCCTCT
>NW_027205099.1:0-17525 GCF_024711535.1 Dipodomys merriami | reverse complement strand
TTAGCCTTAGGTTTAGGCTGAGGGTGAGGGTGAGGGTGAGTGTTAAGGTTAGTTTGAATGTTAGGGTTAGGGTTAGGGTGTGGTTTAGTGTTAGGGTTAGTGTTAGAGTTAGGGGTAGGGTGAGGGTGAGGTTTAGGTGTAGAGTTAGGGCTAGGGTAAGGTTTAGGTTGAGTGTTAGTGTTAGGGTAAGTGTTAAGTTGGGGGTGATGGTAAGAGTAAACGTCAGTGTTAGGCTAAGGTTGAGGGTTAAGATAAAAGTGAGGGTTAGGGTGAGGGTTAGGGATAGGGTTATGGTGAGAGTTTGGGTTCAGGTTAAGTTTAGGGTTAGGGTGAGGGTTAGGGTGAGGGTTATGGTTAGGGTGAGAGTTAGGGTTAGGTTGAGGGTTAGGGATACGATTAGGGTTAGGGTGATGGTGAGGGTTAGGGTTAGTGTTAGGGTGAGGGTTAGGATGTGGGTTAGGGTTAGGATTAGGGTTAGGGTGAGGGCTAGGCTGAGGGTGATGTTTAGGATTAGGGTTAGGGTGAGGTTTAGCGTTAGGGTTAGGGTGAGGGTGAGGGTGAGGGTGAGGTTTAGGGTTAGATTTAGGGTTAGGTTGAGACTGAGGTTGAGGGTTAGAATTAGGGTTAGTGTTAGAGTTAGGGTTAGGGTGAGAGTTAGGTGGAGGGTTCGGGTTAGGCTTAGGGTTAGGATTAGGATTAGAGTAAGGGTTTTGCTGAGTGTGAGGGTTAGGTTTAGGGTTAGGCTTAGGTTTAGGCTGAGGGTGAGGGTGAGGTTGAGGCTTAGGTAAAGGGTAAGGTTTAGAGTTAGGGTTAGGGTGAGAGTTAGGGTTCGGTTAAGTTTAGGGGTATGGTGAGGGTTAGGGTTAGGGTTTGGGTTAGGGTGAGGGTGAGGCAAAGAATTAGGCTTAGGTTTAGTGTTAGGTTTAGGTTTAGGGTTAGTGTTAGGGTTATGGTTATGGTTACGGCTACGGTGAGGCTTAGGGTTAGGGTTAGGTTTACCGTTAGGCTTAGGGTTAGGCTGAGGATGAGGGTGAGGGTGAGGGTTAGGGTTAGAGTTAGGGTGAGGTTTAGGATAAGGTTTAGTGTTAGGATTAGGGTATGGGTGAGGGCTATGGTGAGGGTTAGGGTGAGCGCTAGGGATTGGGATAGGGTTAGGTTTAGGATAAGGGTTAGGGTGAGGGTGAGTGTGAGAGTTAGGGTTAGGGTTAAGTTTAGGCTTAGAGTTAAGGTGAGGGTTAGTGTTAGGGTTTGGGTTAGGGTGAGGGTGAGGCTGAGGATTAGGATTAGGTTTAGGGTTAGTGTTAGGGTTAGTGTTAGGGTTAGGGTTAAGGTTAGGGTTAGGGTTAGGGTTAGGCTTAGGCTTAGGTTTAGGCTCAGGGTGACGTTGGGGCTGAAGATTAGAGTTAGGGTTAGGGTTAGGCTTAGGGCTAGGCTTCTTGTTAGGGTTATGTTTAGGTTTAAGTTTGCGGTGAGGGTGAGACTGATGGTGCGTGTTATCATTAGGGTTAGCTTTAGGGTTAGTGTTATTCTTAGGGTCAGGGTGAGAGTTACGGTGAGGTTGAGCGTGAGGGTGAGGGTTAGGGTTAGGTTTAGGTTTAGGGTTAGAGTTAGGGTTAGGGGGAGGGTTAGGGGGAGGTATAGGGTTAGGGTTAGTGTTAGGGTTAAGGTGAGGGTGAGAGTTAGGTTGAGGTTTAGGGATAGTGTTAGGTTTAGGATTAGGTTTAGGGTGAGAGTGAGTGTAAGGCTTAGGGTGAGGGTTAGGCTTAGGCTTAGGGTTAGGCTTAGGGTGAGGGTCGGGGTGAGGAATAGTGTTAGGGTGATGATTAGGGTTAAGGTTAGTTTTATTGTTAGGGTTAGTGTTAGAGTTAAGGTGAGGGTGAGGTTGCGGGTGAGGGTTACGGTGAGGGTTAGGATGAGGGTTATGGTTAGGATTAGGGTTAGGGTGAGTGCTAGGCTGGGGCTGAGGTTTAGGATTAGGTTTAGAGTGAGGTTTAGGGTTAGAGTTAGGGTTAGGGTTAGGGTTATGGTGAGGGTTAGGGTTATTGTTAGGGTTAGGGTTGGGGTTAGGGTTACAATTGTAGTGAGGTTGAGGATTAGGGTTAAGGTTAGGATGAGGTTTAGGTTTTGGGTTAGGCTTAGAGTTAGGTTTAGGATGAGGATGAGATTTAGGGTTAGAGTTAGGGTTAGTGTTAGGGTTAGGTTTAGGGTGAGGGTTAACGTTTGGGTTAGGGCTAGGCTTAGGCTTAGACTTAGGCAGAGAATGAGGGTGAAGTTTATGGTTAGGGTTAGGGTGAGTGTTAGGGTTAGGGTTAGGATGAGGCTTATGATGAGTTTTAGGGTTAGGATTAAGGTTAGGGTGAAGGCTAGTGTGAGGGTTAGGGTGTGGGTTACATTTAGGGATAGTGTTAGATTTAGGATTAGGTTTAGGGTGAGGGTGAATGTGAGGGTTAGGGTTAGGGTTAGGCTTAGGGTTAGGGTGAGGTTTTGGGTTAGGTTGAGGGTGAGGCTGACGGTTAGGGTTAGGGTTAGGGTTAGGATTAGGGTTAGGGTTAGGGTAAGGGTTAAGTTGAGGGTTAGGCTTAAGTTTAGGCTTAGGCTGAGCGTGAGGTTGGGGGTGTGGATTTGTGTTAGGGTTAGGGTTATGGTTAGGGGTATTGTTAGTGTTATGGTTAGGGTTTAGTTTGCGTTGAGGGTGAGGCTGAGGGTGAGGGTTATAATTAGTGTTAGGGGTAGGGTTAGGGTTAGTATTAGGGTTAGAGTTATGGTGAGTTTGAGCGTGAGGGTGAGGGTTAGGTTTAGGTTGAGTTTTAGGGTGAATTATAAGGTTAGGGTTAGGGTTAGTGTTAAGGTGAGGGTGAGGTTTAGGGGTAGAGTTAGGGTTAGGGGGAGGGTTAGGTTGAGGTTTAGGGTTAGGGTTAGTGTGAGGGTTAGGGTGAGGGTGAGGGTTAGGTTGAGATTTAGGGATAGGGTTAAGTTTAGGTTTAGATATAGTGTTAGGGTGAATGTAAGGCTTAGGGTGAGGGTTAGGCTTACGCTTAGGGTTATGCTGAGGGTGAGGTTGGGGGTGAGGAATAGGTTTAGGGTGATGTTTAGGGTTAAGGTTAGTTTTATTGTTAGGATTAGTGTTACAGTTAAGGTGAGGGTGAGGGTGCGGGTGAGGGTTAGGGTGAGGGTTAGGATGAGGGTTAGGGTTAGGATTAGGGTTAGGGTGAGGGCTAGGCTGAGAGTGAGGTTTAGGATTAGGATTAGTGTGCGGTTTTGGTTTAGGGTTAGGGTGAGGGTGAGGTTTAGGGTTAGGGTTAGGTTTAGTGTTAGAGTTAGGGTTAGGGTGAGGGTTAGGTTGAGGGTGAGGGTTAGGCTTAGAGTTAGGATTAGGATTAGGGTAAAGGTTAGGGTGTCTGTGAGGGTTAGTGTTAGGGTTAGGGTTAGGCTTAGGTTTAGGCTGAGGGTGAGGGTAAGGGTGAGGGTTTGGATAAGGGTGAGGGTAAGTTTTAGTTTTAGGGTGAGAATTAGGGTTCGGTTAAGTTTAGGGTTAGGGTGAGGGTTAGGGTTAGGGTTAGGGTTATTGTTAGGGTTAGGGTTAGGGTTAGGGTTACAGTTACAGTGAGGGTGAGGGTTAGGTTTAGGCATAGGATGAGGTTTAGGTTTAGGTTATGTTTAGAGTTAGGTTTAGGATGAGGGTGAGATTTAGGGTTAGAGTTAGGGTTAGTGTTAGGTTTAGGTTGAGGGTGAGGGTTATCGTTAGGGTTAGGGTTAGGCTTAGGCTTAGGCTGAGCATGAGGGTGAGGTTTAGGGTTAGGGTTATGGTGAGGGTTAGGGTTAGGTTTAGGGTGAGGTCATTGATGAGTTTTAGGGTTAGGATTAGGCTAAGGGTGAGGGCTAGTTTGAGGGTTAGGGTGAGGGCTAGGGATAGGGATAGGGTTAGGTTTAGGATTAAAGTTAGGGTGAGGGTGAGGGTGAGAGTTAGGGTTAGGGTTAGGTTTAGGCTTAGAGTTAGGGGGAGGGTTAGGGTTATGGTTTGGGTTAGGGTGAGGGTGAGGCTAAGGATTAGGGTTACGTTTAGAGTTAGATTTAGGGTTAAGTTTAGGTTTAGGGTTAGTGTTAGGGTTAGGGTTAGGGTTACGGTGAGGGTTAAGGTTAGGGTTAGGGTTAGGCTTAGCCTTAGGCTTAGGGTTAGGCTGAGGGTGAGGGTGAGGGTGACGTTTATGGTTAGGGTTACGGTGAGGTTTAGGTTGAAGTTTAGTGTTAGGATTAGGGTAAGGGTGAGGGCTATGGTGAGGGCTAGGGTGAGGGCTATGGATAGGAATAGATTTAGGTTTAGGATTAGGGTTAGGGTGAGGGTGAGTATGAGAGTTAGGGTTAGTGGTAAGTTTAGGCTTAGAGTTAGGGTGAGGATTAGGGTTAGGGTTTGGTTTAGGGTGAGGGTGAGGCTGAGGATTAGGGTTAGGTTTAGCGTTAGGTTTAGGTTTATGGTTAGGGTTAGTGTTTGGGTTAGGGTTACGGTGAGGGTTAGTGTTAGGGTTATGGTTAGGCTTAGGGTTAGGCTGAGGGTGAGGGTTGGGGTGAGGATTAGAGTTAGGGTTAGGCTTAGGCTTAGGGTTAGGTTTATTGTTAGAGTTATAATTAGGTTTAAGTTTGCGGTGCGGGTGAGGCTGAAGGTGAGGGTTATCGTTAGGGTTAGGGTTAGGGTTAGTGTTATTGTTAGGTTTAGGGTTAAAGTTACGGTGAGTTTGAGGGTGAGGGTGAGGGTTAGGGTGAGTCTGAGGTTTAGAGTTAGAGTCATTTTTATGGGGAGGGTTAGGGTGAGGTTTACAGTTTAGGTTAGTGTTTGGGTTAGTGTGAGGGTGAAGGTTATGTTGAGGTTGAGGGATAGGGTTACCTTTAGGATGAGGTTCAGTTTGAGGGTGAGTGTGAGGGTGAGGGTGAGGGTTAGGCTTATGCTTAGGGTTAGGCCGAGGGTGAGGGTGGGGTAAGGATTAGGTTTAGGGTGATGGTTCGGGTTAGGTTTAGTGTTATTTTTAGGGTTAGGGTTAGAGTTAAAGTGAGGGTGAGGTTGCAGGTGAGGGTTAAAGTTAGGGTTAGGTTTACGGTTAGGCTTAGGGTTAGCCTGAGGGTGAGGGTGAGTGTGAGGGTTAGGGTTAGGGTTAGGCTGAGATTTAGGATAAGGTTTGGTGTTAGGATTAAGGTATGGGTGAGGGCTATGGTGAGGGTTAGGGTGAGGTCTAGGCATAGGAATAGGGTTAGGTTTAGGATTAGGGTTAGTGTGAGGGTGAGTGTGAGAGCTAGGGTTAGGGTTAGGTTTAGGCTTAGATTTAGGGTGAGGGTTAGGGTTAGGGTTTGGGTTAGGGTGAGGGTGAGGCTGAGGATTTGGGTTAGGTTTAGGGTTAGGTTTAGGTGTAGGGTTAGTGTTAGTTTTAGGGTTAGGGTTAGGGTTACGGTGAGGGTTAGGATTAGGGTTAGGGTTAGGCTTAGGTTTAAGCTGGGGCTGAAGATTAGAGTTAGGGTTAGGATTAGGCTTAGGGCTAGGTTTCTTGTTATGGTTATGTTTAGGTTTAAGTTTGCGGTGAGGGTGAGACTGAGGGTGAGTGTTATGGTTAGTGTTAGGGTTAGTGTTAGTGTTATTGTTAGGGTCAGGGTTAGAGTTACGGTGAGGTTGAGCGTGAGGGTGAGGGTTAGGTTTAGGTTGAGTTTTAGGGTGAATTATAGGGTTAGGGTTAGGTTTAGTGTTAAGGTGAAGGTGAGATTTAGGGTTAGATTTAGGGTGAGGGTGAGGGTTAGTTTGAGGTTTAGATATAGGGTTAGGTTTAGGATTAGGTTTAGGGTGAGGGTGAGTGTAAGGCTTAGGGTCAGGGTTAGGCTTAGGCTTAGGTTTAGGCTTAGGGTGAGGGTGGGGGTGAGGAATAGGGTTAGATGATGGTTAGGGTTAAGGTTAGTTTTATTTTTAGGGTTAGTGTTAGAGTTAAGGTGAGGGTGAGGGTGCTGGTGAGGGTTACGGTGAGGGTTAGGATGAGGGTTATGGTTAGGATTAGGGTTAGGGTGAGGGGTGGGCTGAGGATGAGGTTTCGGATTAGGTTTAGGGTGAGGCTTAGGGTTAGGGTTAGGTTTGGGGTTAGGGTGAGGGAAAGGATTAGGGTTAGATTTAGGGTTAAGTTGAGACTGAGGTTGAGGGTTAGGGTTAGGGTTAGTGTTAGAGTTAGTGTTAGGGTGAGGGTTAGGTTGAGGATGAGGGTTAGGCTTAGAGTTAGGAATAGGATTTGGGTAAGGGTTAGGGTGACTGCGTGTTAAGGTTAGGTTTTGGTTTAGGCTTAGGTTTAGGCTGAGGGTGAGGGTACGGGTCAGGGTTAGGGTAAAGTTGAGGGTTAAGGTTAGTGTTAGGGGGAGAGTTAGGCATCAGTTAAGTTTAGAGCTAGGGTGAGGGTTAGTATTAAGTTTAGGGTTCTTTTTAGGGTTAGGGTTAGGGTTAGGGTTACAGTTATAGTGAGGGTGAGGGTTAGGGTTAGGGTTAGGATGAGGTTTAGGTTTAGGTTATGTTTAGAGTTAGGTTTAGGATGTGGGTGAGATTTAGGGTTAGAGTTAGGGTTAGTGTTAGGCTTAGGTTTAGAGTGAGGGTTAACATGAAGGTTAGGGTTAGGTTAGGGTTAGGCTTAGAGGTAGTTTGAGGGTTATGGTTAGGGTTTGGGTTAGGGTGAGAGTGAGGCTGAGGTTTGGGGTTAAGTTTAGGGTTAGGTTTAGGGTTAGGTTTAGGTTTAGGGCTAGTGTTAGTGTTAGGGTTAGGGTTAGGGTTACGGTGAGGTTTAGGGTTAGGGTTAGGTTTAGGGTTAGGCTTAGGCTTAGGGTTAGGCTGAGGATCAGGGTGAGGGTGAGGTTTAGGGTTAGGGTTAGTGTGAGGTTTATGATGAGGTTTAATGTTAGCAATAGGGTAAGGGTGAGAGCGATGGTGAGGGTTAGGGTGAGGGCTAGGGATAGGAATAGGGTTAGGTTTAGGATTAGGGTTAGGGTGAGGGTGAGGGTTAGGGTGAGGGTTAGGGTTAGGGTATGGTTGAGGGTGAGGTTTACGGTTATAGGGTTATAGGGTTAGGGTTAGGGTGAGGGTTAAGTTTAGGGTTAGGGTGATAGTTAGGGTTAGGGTTTGGGATAGGATTAGGATTAGGTTGAGGCTGAGTGTGTGTGTTAGCTTTAGGTCCAGGGTTAGGCTTAGGTTTAGGCTGAGGGTGAGGGTGAGGTTGAGTTTTAGGATTAGGGTGAGGGTTAATGTTAGGGTTAGTGGGAGGATTAGAATGAGGGTTAGGTTTAGGATTAGGGTTAGGGTAAGGGCTAGGGTGAGGGTGAGGTTTAGGTTTCAGTTTAGGGTGAGGTTTATGTTTAGGCTTAGGGTTTGGGTTAGTGTGACCGTGAGGTTTAGTTTTAGAGTTAGGTTTAGGGTGAGGCTGAGGGTGAGGGTTAGGTTTAGGGTTAGTGTTAGTTTTATGGTTAGTTTTAGGGTGAGGGTTAGGGTTTGGTTGAGGTTTAGGGATAGGTTTAAGATTAGGATTAGGATTAGGGTTAGGCTGAGGGTGAGGGTGAGGGTGAGGGTTAGGGTGAGGATGAGGGTTAGGGAAAGGGTTAAATTGCGGGTGAGGGTTAGGGTGATGTTTAGGGTTAGTGTGAGGGTTAGTGTTAGGGTTAGAGTTAGTGTTAATGTGAGGGTAAGTGTTAAAATGAGGGTTAGGTTTAGGGTGAGGGTTATTGTTAGGGTTAGGGTTTGGGTCAGCGTTGGGGTTAGGGTTAGTGTTATTGTTAGGTTTAGGGTTAGAGTTACGTTGAGGTTGAGGGTGAGAGTGAGGGTTTTGGTTAGGGTGAAGTTTAGGGTGAGGTTTAGGGTTAGGGTTAAGGTTATGGTTAAGGTGAGGGTGAGGTTTAGGGTTAGAGTTAGGGTTAGGGGGAGGTTTAGGATGAGGCTTAGCGTTAGGATAAGGGTTAGGGTAAGGGCTAGGGTGAGGGTGAGTTTTAGGCTTAGGGTTAGGTTGAGGTTTACGGTTAGGGTTACTGTTAGGGTGAGGGTGAGTTTTAGGGTTAGAGTTAGGGTTAGCGTGAGGCTGAGGGTGAGGATTAGGGTTAGGGTGAGTGTTAGGTTTAGGGTTAGGGTGAGGGTTAAGCTGAGGCTGTGGGTTAGGTTTAGGGTTAGGATTAGGATTAGGGTTAGTGTTTCGGTGAGTGTGAGGGTTAGGGATAGTATTAGGTTGAGGGTTAGGGTTAGGGTGAGGGTTATATTTAGGTCTAGTATTACGGTTACGGTGAGGGTGAGTGTGAGGGTTAGGGTTAGGGTGAGGTTTAGTGTTTGGGTTAGGGTTAGAGTTAGGCTTAGGGTTAGGGTGAGGTTTAGGGGTAGAGTTAGGGTTAGGGAGGAGGGTTTGGGTGAGGGTTATGGTTTGGGTGAGTGGTAGGGTGGGCGTGATGGTAAGCCAAAAATGAGGGTTATGCTGAGGGCGAGGGTTATTGTAAGGGTGAGGGTTTGGGTTAGGGTGAGGGTTAGGGTTAGGGTTAGGGTGAAGGTGAGGGTTGGATTGAGGATTAGTGTTAGGGTTAGTGTGAGTTTTAGGGTGAGGATGAGAGTTAGGGTTAGGGTGAAGTCTAGGATGAGGGTGAGGGTTAGGGTTAGTGTTAGGGTGAGGTTTAGGGTTAGGGTGATGGTTAGGGTTAGTGTGAGGGTTAGTGTTAGGTTTAGGGTTAGTGTTAGGTTGAAGGTTAGGGTTAGGGTTAGGGTTAGGTTCAGGGTTACGGTGAGGGTAAGGGTGTGGATTAGGGTTGGGGTTAGGATGAGGTTTAGGTTTAGGATTAGGTTTAGGGTTAGGGTTAGGGTGAGGGTTATGGTTAGGATTAGGGTAAGGGTTAGGTTTAGGGTTAGGCTTAGGCTTAGGCTTAAGCTTAGGCTTAGACTGAGCATGTGTGTGAGGGTTAGGGTTAGGGTTAGGGTTAGGGTTAAGTTGAGGTTAAGGTTTAGATTTAGGGTTAGGGTGAGGGTTAGGGTGAGGGTTAGGGTTAGGGATAGGCTTAGGTTTAGGATTAGGGTTAGGGGGAGGTTGAGTGTAAGTGTTAGGGTTAGGGTTAGGGTTAGGTTGAGGGTTAGGGTTAGGTTTTGGGTTAGGGTGAGGATGAGGCTGAGGACTAGGCTTAGGTTTAGGGTTAGGGATAGTTTTAGGGTTACAGTGAGGATTAGGGTTCGTCCGAGGGTTAGGCTTAGGGTTAGGCTGAGTGTGAGGGTGGGGGTGAGGATTAGGGTTAGGGTTAGGGTTTAAATTAGGGTTATTGTTAGTGTTATGGCTTGGGTTAAGATTGCAGTGAGGGTGAGGCTGAGGGTGAGGGTTATGGCTTGGGTTAGTTATAGGCTTAGGTTTTGGCTGACAGTGATTGTGGGGGTGAGGAATATGTTTTGGGTGATGGTTAGGATTAGGGTTAGGGTGAGGGTTATGATGAGGGTAGGGTTAGGATTAGGTTTAGCCTGAGGGCTTGGGTGAGTGTGAGTGTTAGGGTTAGGGTTAGGCTTAGGCTTAGGTTTAGGCTGAGGGTGAGGGTGAGGGTGAGTGTTAGGGTTAGGGTGATGGATAGGGTTAGGTTTAAGGTGAGTGTTTGGATGAGGGTTAGGGTTAGGGTGAGTGTTAGGATGAGTGTGACCGTAGGAGTAAAGGTGAGGGTTAGGCTGTAGGTGAGTGTTCCCCTAAGCGTGAGGGTTAGGATTAGGGTGATGGTTAGGGTTAGGGTTAGGGTGAGGGTGAGGAATAGATTGAGGATTAGGGTTAGGGTTAGTGTGAGGTTTAGGGTGAGGATGAGGGTTAGGTTATGGTGAGGGTTAGGGTTAGAATTAAGTTTATTGTGGGGGCTAGGGTGAGGCTGAGGGGTAGTGTTAGGGTTAGGGTGAGGTTTAGGGTTAGGGTGAGGTTTAGGCTTAGGGTTAGAATTAGGGTTACTGTGAGGGTTAGTGTTAGAGTTAGGGTTAATGTTAGGGTGAGGGTAAATGTTAGCGTGAGGGTTAGTGTTAGGGTGAGTGTTATGGTTAGGGTGAGGTTTATGGTTAGTTTTAGGGTTATTTTTAGGTTTAGGGTTAAGGGTACGGTGAGGGTGAGGATGAGGGTTAAGGTTAGGGGAGGTTTAGGTTTAGGGTTAGGTTAGAGTTAGGGTTAGGGTGAGTGTGAGGTTTAAGTTTAGAGTTTGCGTTCAGGTGAGGTTTAGGATGAGGGTTAGGGTTAGGGTTAGTTTTAGGTTTAGGGTTAGGGTGAGGTTAAGTGTTAGGGATATGGTTAAGATTAGGGTTAGGGTGAGGGTGAGTGTGTGGGTTAGGGTTAAGTTTAGGGTTAGGCTGAGGGTTAGGCTGAGGGTTAGGTTGAGCGGGAGGTTTAGGGTTCGGGTGAGGGTTAGGGTTAGGGTTAGTGTGAGTGTTAGGATGAAGGTTTGGTTTTGGATTAGGTTTAGGGTGAGGGCTAGGTTGAAGGTGAGGTTTAGGGTTAGGTTTAGGGTGAGGTTTAGGGTTAGGGTTAGGGTCAGTGTGAATTTGAGTTTTAGTGTTACAGATAGGTTTAAGGTGAGTATTAGGGTGAGGGTTTGGCTTAGTGTTAGTGTTAGAGGTAGGTTTAAGGTGAGGTTTAGGGTGAGGGTGTCTCTTTGGGTTAGGGTTAGGATTAGGATTAGGGTTAAGGAGAGGGGGAGTGTGAGGGTTAGAGTTAGGGTTAGGTTTAGGCTTAGGGTCAGGGTGAGTGTGAAAGTTAGGGGGAGGGTTAGGGTTAGGGTTAAGGTTATGGTTAGGAATAGCGTTAGGGTTAGGGTGAGGTTGAGGTTTAGAGTTAGAATTAGGGTTAGGGTGAGGCTGAGGCAGAGGGTGAGGGTTAGGGTAAGTGTTAGGATTAGGATTAGGGTTAGGGTTAGGGTGAGTGTGAGGGTTAGGGTTAGCCTTAGGTTTAGGCTGAGGGTGAGGGTGAGGGTGAGTGTTAGGGTTAGTTTGAGTGTTAGGGTTAGTTTTAGGGTGTGGATTAGTGTTAGGGATAGTGTTAGAGTTAGGGTTATGGTGAGGGTGTGGTTTAGGTGTACAGTTAGGGTTAGGGTGAGTGTTAGGTTGAATGTTAGGGTAAGGGTGAGGTTTAGGGTGGGGGTGACGATAAGGGTAAACGTGAGGGTTAGGCTAAGTGTGAGGGTTAGGGTGAGGTTTAGGGTTGGGGTTATGGTGAGTGTTAGATATCGGGTTAATTTTATGGTTAGGGTGAGGGTTAGTTTAAGGGTTAGGGTGAGGGTGAGAGTTAGGTTTAGGTTGAGGGTTAGGGTTAGGGTAAGGGAGAGGGTTATGGTTAGTGTTAGGGTTTGGGTTAGGGTGAGGGTTAGTGTTAGTATTAGGCTTAGGGTGAGGGCTAGGGTGAGGGTGAGGTTTAGGTTTAGGGTTAGGGTGTGGTTTATGGTTAGGGTTAGGTTTAGGGTTAGGGTGAGGGTGAGGTTTAGGGTTAGGTTTAGGGTTAGGTTGAGACTGAGGTTGATGGTTAGGGTTTGGGTTAGTGTTAGGGTGAGGGTTAGGATGAGGGTTAGTGTTAGTATTAGGCTTAGGGTGAGGGCTAGGGTGAGGGTGAGGTTTAGGTTTAGGGTTAGGGTGTGGTTTATGGTTAGGGTTAGTTTTAGGGTTAGGGTGAGGGTGAGGTTTAGGGTTAGGTTTAGGGTTAGGTTGAGACTGAGGTTGATGGTTAGGGTTTGGGTTAGTGTTAGGGTTAGGGTGAGGGTTAGGTAGAGGGTGAGGGTTAGGCTTAGGGTTAGGATTAGGATTAGGGTAAGGGTTAGGGTGATTGTGAGGGTTAGGGTTAGGGTTAGGCTTAGGTTTAAACTGAGGGTGAGTGTGAGGTTTAGGGTTAGTGTGAGGGTTAGGGTTAGGGTGAGAGTTAGGATTAGGGTTAGGGTTATTGTTAGGGTTAGGGTTAGGGTTAGGGTTACAGTTACAGTGAGGGTGAGGGTTAGGGTTAAGTTTAGGATGAGGTTTAGGTTTGGGGTTAGGGTTAGAGTTAGGTTTAGGATGAGGGTGAGATTTAGGGTTACAGTTAGGGTTAGTGTTAGGGTTATCTTTACCATGAAGGTTAATGTTAGGGTTAGGGTTAGGCTAGGTTTAGGCTTAGGCAGAGAATGAGGGTGAGGTTTAGGGTTATGGTTAGGGTGAAGGTTAGGGTTAGGGTTAGGGTGAGGTTTAGGATTAGTTTTAGGGTTAGGATTAGGGTTAGGGTGACGGCTAGGATGAGGGTAGTGTTTGGGTTACGTTTAGGGATAGGGTTAGGTTTAGGATTAGGTTTAGGGTGAGGGTGAGGGTGAGAGTTAGGTTTAGGATTAGGCTTAGGTTTAGGGAGAGGTTGTGGGTTAGGTTGAGGGTGAGGCTGAGGATTAGGTTAGGTTTAGGGTGAGGGTTAGTGTTAGGTTTAGGTTTATGGTTAGGGTTAGGGTTAAATTGAGTGTTGGACTTAGGCTTAGGCTTAGGCTTAGGCTGAGGGTGAGGGTGGGGTGTGGATTAGGTTTAGGTTTAGGGTTAGCGTTAGGGGTATTGTTAGTGTTATGGTTAGGGATAAGTTTGCGATGAGGGTGAGGCTGAGGGTGAGGGTTATGATTAGTGTTAGGGGTAGGGATAAGGTTAATGTTATTGTTAGGATTAGGGTTAGAGTTACGGTGAGGTTGAGCATGAGGGTGAGGTTTAGGGTTAGTTTGAGTTTTAGGGTGAGGTTTAGGGTTAGGGTTAGGGTTAGTGTGAGCGTGAGGTTTAGGGTAAGATTTAGTATTAGGGGGAGGTTTAGGGTGAGGTTTAGGGTTAGGGTTAGTGTTAGGGTTAGGGTGAGGGTGAGGGTTAAGTTGAGGTTTAGGGATAGGGTTAGGTTTAGGATTAGGTTTAGGGTGAGGGTGAGTGTAAGGCTTAGGGTGAGGGTTAGGCTTAGGCTTAGGGTTAGGCTGATGTTGAGGGTGGGGGTGAGTAATAGTGTTAGGGTGATGGTTAGGGATAAGGTTAGTTTTATTGTTAGCGTTAGTGTTAGAATTAAGGTGAGGGTGCGGGTGCGGTTGAGGGTTACGGTTAGGGTCAGGGTGGGGTTTAGGTTTAGGGTTAGGATTAGACTTAGAGTGAGGGCGTGGTTTAGGGTTAGATATAGGGTTAGTTGGAGGGTTAGGGTGAGGGTTAGGGATAGGGTTAAATTTAGGCTTAGGGTTAGGGTGAGGGTTAGGGTTAGGGTTTGGGGTAGGGTAAGGGTGAGGCTGAGGATTAGGGTTAGGTTTAGGGTTAGGTTTAGGTTTAGGGTTAGTGTCATGGTTAAGGTTAGGGTTAGGGTTACAGTGAGGGTTAGGGTTATGGTTCGGGTTAGGCTTAGGGTTAGGCTGAGTGTGAGTGTGAGGGTGAGTGTTAGGGTTAATGTTAGAGTGAGGTTTAGGATGAGGTTTAGTGTTAGGATTAGGGTAAGTGTGAGGGCTATGGTGAGGGTTAGGGTGAGGGCTAGGTATAGGAATAGAGTTAGGTTTAGGATTAGGGTTAGGGTGAGGGTGAGTGTGAGAGTTAGGGGTAGGGTTAGGTTTAGGCTTAGAGTTAGGGTGAGTGTTAATGTTATGGTTTGGGTTAGGGTGAAGGTGAGGCTGAGGATTAGGGTTACGTTTAGGGTTAGGTTTAGGTTTAGGGTTACTCTTAGGGTTAGGGTTAGGGTTAGGGTTTCGGTGAGGGTTAGGGTTAGGGTTAAGCTTAGGGTTAGGCTGAGGGTGAGGTTGTGGGTGAGGATTAGAGTTAGGGTTAGGGTTAGGTTTAGGGTTAGGGTTATTGTTAGGGTTATGTTTAGGTTAAAGTTTGCGGTGAGGGTGAGGCTGAGGGTGAGTGTTATTGTTAGGGTTAGGGTTAGGATTAGTGTTATTCTTAGGGTCTGGGTTAGAGTTACGGTGAGGTTGAGGGTGAGGTTGAGCGTTAGGGTTAGGGTGAGGTTTAGGGATAGGGTTAGGTTTAGGGTGAGGGTGAGGTTGAGGGTTAGAGTTATTGTTTGGGGGAGGGTTAGGGTGAGGTTTAGTGTTAGGATTTCTGTTTGGGTTAGTTTGAGGTTGATGTTTAGGTTGAGGTTGAGGGATAGGTTTACCTTTAGGATTAGGGTTAGATTGAGGGTGAGTGTGAGGGTTAGGGTGAGGGTTATGCTTATGCTCAGGGTTACCTGAGGGTGAGGGTTGGGTGAGGATTAGGGTTAGGGTGATGGTTCGGGTTAGGGTTAGTGTTATTTTTAGGGTTAGGGTTAGAGTTACAGTGAAGGTGAGGGGGCGGGTGAGGGTTAGGGTTAGGGTTAGGGTGGAGGTTAGGTTTCGATATACCGTTTGGGGGAGGGTTAGGGTGAGTGTTAGGATTAGGCTTAATGTTAGGATTAGGTTGAGGGAGAGGGTTAGGTTGAGGTTTCGGGTTAGGGTTAGGGTTAGTGTGAGGGTTAGTGTTAGGGTTAGGGTTAGTGTTAGGATGAAGGTAAGTGTTAGGTTGAGGGTATGGGTTAGGGTGAGGGTTATGGTAAGGGTGAGGGTTAGGATTAGGTTTAGGGTTATTTTTAGGGTTAGGTTTAGTGTTACGGTTACTGTGAGGTTGAGGTTTAGGGTTAGTGTTAGGTTGAGGTTTAGTTTAGGTTAGAGTTAATAGGGTTTGGGTGAGGGTGAGGTTTAGGGTTATAATTAAGGTTAGGGTGAGGGTTAGGGTTAGGGTTAGGGTGATAGTTAGGGGGAGGGTTATGGTTAGTGTTAGGGTTAGGGATAGGATTAGGATTAGGTTGAGGGTGAGTGTGTTTGTTAGGGTTAGGTCTAGGGTTAGGCTTAGGTTTAGTCTGAGGGTGAGCATGAGGTTGAGGGTTAGGGTGAGGGTTAGGTTTAGGGTTAGGGGGAGGGTTAGTATGAGGGTTAGGGTTAGGATTAGTGTTAGGGTAAGGGCTAGGGTGTGGGTGAGGTTTAGGGTTAGGGTTAGGGTGAGGTTCATGTTCATGGTTAGGGTGACGGTGACGTTCGGATTTAGAGTTAGGGTTAGGGTTAGGGTGACGGTGAGGGTTAAGGTTAGGGATAGTGTTAGTTTTAGGGTTAGGGTGAGGGTGAGGGTTTGGGATAGGTTTAGGATTAGGTTTAGGGTTAGGGTTAGGCTTAGGGTGAGGGTGAGGGTGAGGGTTAGGCTGAGGATGAGGGTTAGTGTTAGGGTGAGGGCTAGGGTGAGGGTGAGTGTTAGGGATAAGGTTAGAATGAGGGTTAGGGTTAGGGTTAGTGTGAGGGTTAGTGTTAGGGTTAGGGTTAGTGTTAGTGTGTGGGTAAGTTTTAAGGTGAGGGTTAGGGTTATGGTGAGGTTATTGTTATGGTTAGGGTTAGAGTTACGGTTATGGTGAAGGTGAAGTTGAGGGTTCGGGTTAGGGTTAGGATGAGGTTTAGGTTTAGGGTTAGGGTTAGGGTGAGGTTTTGGGTTAGGCTTAGGGTTACGGTGAGGTTTAGGGGTTTGGGTTAGTGTTAGAGTTAGGTTTATTGTGAGCGGGAGGTTTAGGGTTAGTTAGGGTTAGGGTGACGGTTAGGAAAGGGTTAGTGTTAGTGTTAGCATTAGGGTTACAGTGAGAGTAAGGGGGAGGGTTAGGGTTAGGGTTAGGGTTAAGTTTAGGATTTGGTTCAGGGTGAGGGTGAGTGTGTATGTTAGGTTTAGGTTTAGGCTTAGGGTTAGGCTGAGCGTGAGGTTGAGTGTGAGGGTTAGGGTTAGGGTGAGGGTTAGGTTTTGGGTTAAGTTTAGGGTTAGGGTGAGGGTTAGGGTAAGGGTTATGGTGAGGGTGAGGGTTAGGGTTATGTTGAGGGTTAGGGTTAGGTTTAGAGTTATGGTGAGTGTGAGGGTGAGGTTTAGGCTTAGGTTTAGGGTGAGGGTTAGGATAAGGGTTAGGGTTAGGATTAGGTTATGGGGAGGGCTATTGTGAGGGTGGGGTTTAGGGTTAGGGTTAAGGTGTGGCTTAGGTTTAGAGTTAGGGTTAGGGTGAGGGTGTGGTTTAGGGTTAGAATTAGGGTTAGGGTGAGGCTGAGGGTGAGGGTTAGGGTTAGGGTTATTGTTAGATTTAGGTTTAGGGTGAGGGTTAGGGTGAGGGTGAGGTTCAGGCTTAGGTTTAAGATTAGCATTAGGATAAGGGTTAGGATGAGTGTGAGGGTTAGGTTTAGGATTAGGTTTAGGCTACCTTTAGACTGAATGTGTGGGTGAGGGTTAGGGTTAGGGTTAGGATGAGGGTGAGGGTTTGGGTTAGGGTGAGACTTAGGGTTCGGGTTAATTTGAGGGTTAGGGTGAGTGTTAGGGTTAATATTAGGGTTAGGGTGAGGGTTAGGATGAGGATTAGGGTTAGGATTAGGGTTAGGTTGAGGGCTAGGGTGAGGGTGAGGATTCGGGTTAGTGTTAGGATGAGGTTTAGGTTAAGGGTTAGGTTTTGAGTGAGGGTTAGGATGAGAGTTAGTGTTATGGTGATGTGAGGGTTAGGGTTAGAGTGATGTTCAGGGTTAGTATTAGGGTTAGGGTGAGGGTGAGTGTTAGGATTAAGGTTAGGGTTAGAGTTAGGTTTAGGTTTAGAGTTAGGATTAGTGTTATTGTTAGGGATATGGTTAGAGTAACAGTGAGGTTGAGGGTGAGGGTGAGGATGAGGGTTAGGATGAGGTTTAGGGTTAGGGTTATTGTTAGTGTTAGGATTAGGGTGAGGGTGAGGTTGAGTGTGAGGCTTCGGGTTAGGGTTAGGCTTAGGCTTAGGGTTAGGCTGAGGGTGAGGGTGGGGGTGAGGTTTAGGATTTGGGTGATGTTTAGTTTTACGGTTAGGGTGAGGGTTAGGATGAAGTTTAGGGTTAGGGTGAGGATAGGGTGAGGATGATGGTAAGGGTAAAGTTGAGGTTTATGCTGAGGGTAATGGTTAAGATAAGGGTGAGGGTTAGGGTTAGGTTTAGGGTTAGTGTAAGGGTTAGGGTTAGGGATAGGAAGAGTGTTACATTTAGAATTAGTGTTAGGATTAGTGTGAGGTTTAGGGTGACGATGAGGGTCAGGTTTAGGGTGAGGGTGAGGGTTAGAATTAGGGTTAGGGTTAAGGTTAAGTTTAGGGTTAGGGTTAGGATTATGGTGAGGTTTAGGGTTAGGGTTAGGCTTAGGCTTACATTTAGGCTACAGTTGAGGCTGAGGGTGAGGGTTTTGGTTAGGGTTAGGGTTAGGGTTAGGTTTAGGGTAAGTGTTAATGTTAGGGTTAGGTTTAGAGTTATGGTGAGGTTTAGGGTGAGGGTGAGGTTTAGGGTTAAGGTGAGGTTTAGGGTTAGGGTTAGGGTTAGGGATAGAGTTAGGTTGAGGGTGTCGGTAAGGTTAAAGGTGAGCGTTAGGCTGAGGGTGAGGGTTACAGTAAGGGTTGGGGTGAGAGTTAGGGTTCGGTTAAGTTTACGTTTAGGTTGAGGGTTAGGTTAAGGGTTATGGTGAGGATGAGGGTTAGGGGTAGGTTGAGGGTTAGTGTTAGGATTAGGGTTAGGGTGAATGTGAAGGTTAGGGTTAGTGTTAGGGTGAGGGTTAG
>NW_027205098.1:0-17534 GCF_024711535.1 Dipodomys merriami | reverse complement strand
TAAATTCCCCTGGAAGTGAGTGCAAGTCAAAGGCTCAGAATTCAAGGCTCGGCCTGATAGTACAAATCCCAGGCCAAGAGTTTCAGGTTAAGGCAGGAAATTCAATTCCAGAGGTTGACTTCAAGGACAAGGCTGCAAGTCAAATTCCATTGCTGAAAGCTCAACTCCCAGGACCCAATTTCAAGTCTGAGGCTTATAGTTCAAGACCAGGGCTCCAGATTCAATGCTCAGAATGCAAATTCAAGTTCCAGACCCTGAGTTCAAGGCACGGACTCCCGAGTTCAAGGCCCAGACTGTGAGTTCAATGCCCAAGCCCAGAGTTTCAGGCCCAGGCTCTGACTGCAAGTCTCAAGCCTCCAGTTCAAGGCCTGGGTTATGAGTTTAAGGCCTGCTCTGAGTTCAAGTCCCCAGTCCCAAATTCAAGATCCAGAGCCCCTGTTCAAATAACAGGGGTCATGCTTTGAATTCAAGGCCCAGTTTCTGAGTTCACTGCCCAGGGCCAGAGTTTCAGGCCCAGGCTGAAACTCAAATCCAAGTGCAGGACTTCAAGACCCAGGTTGTGAGTTTAAGGCCCAGGTGTGAGTTCAACACCCAGGACCCACATGTAAGTTTCAGGACCCCAGTTCAAGTCCCAGGCCGTGAGCTCAAAGCTCAGTCTGTGAGTTCAAGACCCAGGGTTTTAGTTAAGAGCCCAGACTATGAGTGTAAGGTCCAGGCTATGAGTTCAAATCCCAGGCTCAGAGTTCAAGTCTCAGGCCATGAGAAAAATCCCTGGTTCTGAGTTCAAGACACAGGCCTTCTTGAGTTCTAGGTTCAGGGCCCAATTTCAATTTCCAGGCCCCAAATTCATGGTCCAGGCTGTGATTTCAAGACCCAATCTGGCAGTTCAATGTGCAGTCCCTGAGTTACAGGTCCAGATTATGAATTTAAGTTTCAGGCACCCAGTTCAAGACCAGGGTTATGAGTTCAAGGTGCTGGGCCTGATTCAATCCCCAGCCTGAGTTCAAGACCCAACACTGAGTTCATCGTCCTGGCAGTGAGTTCAAGGCCCAAGCCTCAAGTTCAAGTCCCAGGTCACCAGTTCAATGTCCAGGGCCCCATTTAACTACCATGCCATGAGTGCAAGCCCCAGGCCATGAGTTCAAGTCCCAGATCCTGCATTCATGGCCCAGGACAAGTTCTTGGCCCAGGCACACAGTTCAAATGCCGGGCTTAGATTTCAAGGCCAAGACCATGAGAGTAAGACTGAGACCATGAGTTTAAGGACTAAGGCCATGAGATCAAAGCCCAGTCCAGAGATTAAAGTCCCATACCCCCTTGCTGCCTGAGTTCAAGGTCCAGGGCCCAGTTCAAGTGCACGGCTGTGAGTTCAAGGCCCAGGTATTGAGATCAAGCTCCAGGGTGCCAGTTTCACTCCAGATCCAGGCCCAGAACCCCAGTTTAATGCTGAGGATATGAGTTCAAGACCAGGTCCCAAATTCAAGTCTCTGGCCAATAGTTCTATGCCCACACCCAAGATGAAGATTCAGGCTGTGAAATCAAGCCCCATGCCCTGAGTTCCAAGTCTAGGCCCCCAGTTCAAGTTCATGGCCCATGCCCCGAGTTTAAGGCTTCGCCTGATAATTCATGTCCCAGGCCTAAAGGTAAGACCCCTTCTGTAAGTTCAAGGCCCTATCCCCAACTTGATGTCCCAGGTCTCCCCTTCTGCCCTGAAGTCAAGTCCTTGGGCCCAAGGCCCAGGCAATGAGTTCAAGGCCCATTGTGGGAGTTCAATGCCTAGACCCAGAGTTTCAGACCCATGCTATGAGTTTATTTCCCAGGCCCTCAGTTCAAGGCTCAGGCCGCAGTTCAAGACCTAGGTTGTGAGGTCAGGGTCCAGGGCCCAATTTCAAGTCCCAGGCCCCCTCAGTCCAAGGCCCAGATCCCCAGTTCAATGCTGGGTTTGGGAGTTCAAGGCCCAAGCCCCTAGTTGAAGGTACAGGTTATGAGTTCAAGGAGCAAGCACAGAGTCCTAGTCCCAGGCCCTGAATTCAAAGTGTGGGCCCCAGTTCAACCAACACACCATGAGTTAAAGGCCCAGGCTGTTAGTACAAGGTTCAACTTCCAAATGTCTGGCCCAGCCTGTGAGCGCAAGTCCCAGATCCTTGCTTCAAGGCCCAGGACAAGTTCAAGGATCAGGTCTGGAGGTCAAATCCCAGGCTTTCAGTTCTAGGCCCAGACAGGAGATTGATGCCTAGGACATGAGTTAAAGTCCCACACCATGAGTTCAGTGCCCAGACCCCAATTGAAGTCCCAGGCCACTCTTGCCACCCAACAATTTTTCCAGTACATGTCTCAAATGTTCCAAGGAGAGTGGACTGTAACTGTCAATTGTAACACAAGACCCTTTCTTAAAACCATATTCAATAACCCCTTTGTTTTCAACTTATGTGAATTTTCCCCACATATATATGCTCCCACATATTTATAGTGGATTTGGCACAGTGATACACAACATACCTGATGCAAAAGGCAATACAATACTCTTTAAAGTATATTTTAGGAAGATACACCTTGTCAAAAATTGGGGTTAGGATTCCTATGCAATCAGGAGAGTTGAATTATTTGAGTACAGATGAGGAAGTTAAAGATGAGAGTATGTTGCTCATGTTTATTATTGGTGATAAAATGGGAAGATTTATGATCATGGGTATAGCTGAGCACCAAGCTTTCTCTTGGTTTATTCACCATTGCCCAATCCAAAATGCAAATTAATGACATTCTTAAATGTTATATAAATATGTTAATACATCCACCATATTATCTTTTCACCTGAAATTCAGCTTGATTTCAGACTGTGGACATAAACTGGTAACATGGTGAGATTCATTGTGCCTCTTTGCTATATTTAGGGTATTGATTACAAAATTGTTGTTATTAGTTTGATCAAAAACTCCACAATATTTGAAGATTGGAAGAATTGTGAGTAGAAAATTAATATTCTCCTAATTTCATCCTAGAGCTGTAGGAGAGACACAATTTTTGCTGTTGTGATTTGTAAGAAGACACATATGTTGATCCACCAGTTTTGATGTTTTCAAATGTCCTTTTCAGTAAACCTTTGTATACATTTGTGAATATATCTATAAAATCAATATTTGAGTAAACAGAGGCCAAAATTCTGAATATGTGTACATTTCTAAACTTTGATAAAAAATATAGAGCCTGCCACTGGTTCTTCATACATGAAATTCTATCAATGCAGGAGTTTGAGAACAAAGTAGCAGTTTTTGACACCAGTGGGGGCAGAAGAGTCATAGAGACTCTTGTCTCCACTATAAAATGTGAAAAGCAGAAGAGGTGCTATGGCTAACCAACCAACCTACCCACCCACCCACCAGCCATCCAATCAACCGACTAACCCTCCAACCTACTACCCACCCACCAACATCCACTCAACCAACCAACTCACCAACCCAATCCCCACCCACCAATCACTCAATGAACCAACCAACCCACTGAAGTGCTATCAACCACACAGTCAACCACTCAATCAACTACCCAATCAACCCACCAACCAACCAAACAACAGATTGCCCTACCAACCAACCAATCCTTTATTCTGTGTGATGTCACCTCTGTGCCAATGGTCATCACAAAGCGATTCCTTCTTGTCATGAAATCCAAAGCTCTAAATCTAGTTCCAATCCAGTGATTGCCAATTATCTCTTACTCTCCCTTTTTCCTTCCTTCTCCACTTCTCCCCACAGGGCATCCTGAACCTTGTCCAGTGCTTCCTGCTCTCACTGGCCTTCCATGGTTGGATGAGCAGTAGCCTGGAGCTATGCCTGCCCCAGATGGTAATAATCCAGTGGAAGTCCATGTCCTCACTGGGGGCAATGCTGGTGGTAGAAGGAAAGGAAGAGGAGGAGGAGGAGAAGAAGCAGAAGGGCAGCTACCAGCCCCCTGTCCCTCCAACTCCAGCTGGGGCCCTGAGCACATGTCTGAAAGAGGCCCTGAGCATACTCTGGAGAAGGTAACTGACAAACACTGTCCACCATCAGCCTGTTTCCTGTTCCCTCACTAGAATAAATTTATCACACCTTCCTCCCACCCCATCCATTAGCCTTTAAATACCCCACCACATATACAGAGCTGGGATTACGGGTATGTGCCAGGCATTAGGCCTGGCCGCTAACTGTAGGCCTGGCCACTGTTACTATTGTGCTTTTCATTGTATGGTTGTTATTGTTGATATTATTATCATTGTTTTTATTATTATATTCATTGTTGGTGTTATTGTCATTATTATTAGTGGTGGTAGTATTGCCAGTCCTGTATGCTATCCCTGAGGTGCTTTTTTGTTCAAGGCTGGCACTCTACTGCTTGAGCCACAGCACCACCCCTTGTTTTTGAGGTGATTCATGGGATATGAGGGTATCATGGTTTCTTCTGTCCCAGCCTATTTCAAACCACTATCCTCCAGATCTCAGCACTGACACATACACACATATAAGCGCGCGCGGGCACACACACACACACACACACACACACACACACACACACACACACACACACACACATGCAGTCACTGGCCATCTCTTATGCAGTGTAGGGTAACGGTCAGGGGCATTGCCCTACACTTCCAGGGTCCATGTACTCTTTCTTCTGGAAAATCTGACAACACAGAGGACAGCCGGTGAAGCCTTCCTCTTCTTCCTGAGCTCATGCACTGCCCTGACCCTTTCTCCTCCTCTCTCCTCCCCCAGGTTTAGAACCCAGTGCTTTGACTTTTTCACAGACAGCAGAACCCAGGAGGGGAACCAAGTTGGCTCAGATATCCCAGCCCAGAGGGACACGTGAGGGCTGTGAGCCAAGGAGCTAGCTCCAGTGTGCCATTTTCACAACTCCTCTCTCCCTTCTCCCTTCCTTCATCCCTTTATTTCTTCAATCCTTTCTCCCTCTTTTCCTTCCCTCTTCCCTCCTCTCCTCCCTTCCCTCCTTCCTTCATTTCTTCCTTCTTTCCTGTTTTCCTACCTCCCTTCCTTCACTCCCTCCTTCTTTCCTTCCTTTCTTCCAAGTTTGTTCCTCCATCCCTTCCTTCCCTTCTTCCTTCCTTTCTCCCTGCCCTCCTTCATCTCTTTCTTCCTTCCTTCTTTCTCTCTCCCTCCCTTTCTTCCCTCCAACCTCCCTTCCTTTTTCCTTTTTTCTTCCTCATTCCCTTCTTTCCCTCCTTTTTAATTCCTTCTTCCCTCCCTTCCCACCACTCCCTTTTTCCCTCCCCATTTCCTCCTTCCTCCTCTTTCCCTACTCTCCATCCTTTCTTCTTTGTCTTTTCTCCCCTGCTTCCCTTCTTCTCCTTTCTTCACTTCCTCTCTCCTTCCTCCCTGAGGTTTTCATCCTCTCTCCCTGAGGTTCCTCTCCCTGAGGCAAGAGAGAAATGACCTGGCCCTCTCTGGCCCATGCCATGGAAGAGAACTTTCCAGAACAAACCAGCCCTCTATGGACCACCATGGGCCTCCTCTATGCTCTCTCAGCTTCCCCCAGGGAGGAGCCTGGATGCTCCATTCATGAAGCAAATCCTCAGGAAAACAGTTCCAAACAAACAAGAAGAAGAAGCAAGTTGAGGCCTTGTCAAATTCAGGCCCTAAGATGAATTCCCAGGCTGTGAGTTCAGAGCTTCAGGCTCAGGTCTTGAGTTCAAACCTGGATGAAAATTCAAGTCCCAGGACCCCAGTTCAAGGCCCAAGATGTGAGTTCAAGGCCCAGGCCCCAAGTTCAAGTCACAGGTCCTGAGGTCTAAGCACAGGCCTGGAGATCAAGGCCCAGGTCATAAGTTCAAGACCCAGAGTGTGTGTTAAAGTCCTAGACCATGCATTTAAGGCCCAGGCCATGAGTTCATGTCCAGGTCCCGAGTTGAATCTCCAATCCCCAGGCATAGAGTTCAAGGATAAGCCTGGAAATTCAAGTCCCAGGTCCTGAGTTCAAGGCCCAGGCTCAAGTTCAAGACCTGGGTTGTGTGTTCAAGTGTAGGACCCGAGTTCAAGTCCCAGACCCCAAGTTCAAGGCCAAGGCCCAGAGTAGAATGCTCAGACTCTGAATTCTAGTCCCAGGAATGCAGTTCAAGTTCCAGGCCCTGAATTTAAGGCCCAGGCTGTGAGTTCAATGTCCAGGGCCCCAGTTCCAGTCCAGGCTATGAGTTCAAGGCCAGGCTGAGAGCTCAAGACCCAGAACCCAAGTTCGAATTTCAGGGTTGGAGTTCCATTTCCAGGCCTGAAGTTTTTCAAGTCTCAGTCTGAGAGTTTAAGGCAAGGCCCTGAGTTTAAGACCCAGGCAAAGAGTTCAAGGCCCAGGCCCCAAGTTCAAGTCTGAGGCCTGTAGTTCAAACACCAGGACCCAAGCACAAGGCCTGGGCCGGAAGTTAAATGGCCAGGCTATGAGTTCAAATCCTAGGCATGAGTTCAAGTCCCAGGCCCTGAGTTCAAGAATGAGGCCCAGAGTTCAGTTCCCAGGCTGTGACTTCAAAGCTCAGCATGTGAGTTCAAGGACCAGACTGAGAGTTCAAGTCCCAGTCTCAGACTTCAAGGCCCTGGCCCTGTGTTTAGGGCCCAGCCCCAAGATCAATTTCCAGGCTTTGGATTCAAGGCCTAGGCTTCAAGTTCCAGTCCCAGGCTGAGAGTTCTAGGCCTAGGTCGCGAGTTCAAGGTCCAGGACTCCAATTCAAGTCCCAGGCCTGGAGCTCACGTTCCAGGTTCCAAGTTCAAAGTTCAGGGCCTCAGGTCAAGTCCCAGACCTTGAGTTCAAGACACAGGCCCTGAGTTAAAGGCCCAAGCTTTGATTTCAAGGCCTAGGCTTGAAGTTAAAGTCCAGGCCATGAGTTCCAATCCATACCCCAAATTCAAGTTCCTGGACAGGAGTTCAACACTCAGACTCTGAGTTCAAGTCCCAGGCCCCAAATTCAAGGTCCAGAAGGTGGGTTCAAGGCCCAAGCCATGAGTTTTTGGCAGGTCTGGGAGTTCAATCCCAGACTGTGAGTTCAAGTCTCAGGTTCGGAGTTAAAGACCCTGGCCCCAGTTTAAAGGCCCAGGACTCCAGTTCAAGGCCTGGGCACTGAGTTCAAGTCCCAGACTTCAAAAGCAAAGTCCAGGCCATGAGTTCAAGGTCCAGGGCCCCAGTTGAAGTTGCAGGCCAAGAAGATTTCAAGGCCCAAACTGAGAGCACAAGGCCCAGGACCCGAATTCAAGGTCCAGGCCATGAGATCAAGTCCAAGGATTTGCATTAAAGGCCCAGGTCATGAGTTCAAGGCCCAGGCCCAGAGTTTCAGGCCAAGGCTATGAGTTCAAGTACAGATCAAATGGACTGAATTTTAGAACAGTTGAAATGAGTTGTATTTCATTGAAGCATAAGAAGAAGTTGGGTATTGTCTTATACTTCGATTCAATTGACAGAAGCACAAGTTGGGATTCCTTACATCATGATTCTTATATGATTCCTATTTGTCATATCACAAGAATGATGAACATACCCACAATAGACACTTAGAAAATCTGATCATTGCTTTCTAGAAGCCTTCTGATGGTAATCATTTCTACCCACTTCAGAGAGAGTTCCTACTCTGCTTTGGTGTGTCTGATTAACTTCATGAGATATTAAGCACTCCCGTAGCATACTTACTTTTATCAGTACCTAAGTGTCTGTGTTATTTGTTTCACTGGAAGTTGCCAGATTCTCCATTTAAATACATTTCGTGGCCCTCTAATTCTTCTCTCCCATGCTAATCTTCTTAAACTTGTCTTAAACAATGTTCTGTTGTTCTACACACAGCAATGTTGAAATGCTTTATTTCCTCAGGTTTTGATAAACAGCAATTTCAAACAGGAAGATTTGAAAACCCTCAATATTGTGTCCTTATTATTGTAATAGCAACTACTTTGTTCATATATACTAGGTGTTCATTGAAGGAACTTGTCACTGAGTAACATATAATTCCAATGTCCATATTTAAATCTCAATACTCCAAATTTTTCTGTGTATATATGCAAAAATCTTTGGTAGGAGATCTTAAATAAAATTATTTATGAAAATAATAGTAGGCATTCTACCTAATACTAGAACAGTGACATATATTATGCACCACCTTCTATTATAATGGTTACCTATATAATGTTTATCTTCTGTATACATTTTAATATTGCTTTTCAAAATTTAGTATAATATCTTCATATTTTTAATAATACCTAGTTAAATTTCACTTATTCTGCATAAATCCATCAACAGAGGCTTTAATTGAAAATTCTACAATCATAAGTTATGTTCCAGGGAATTTGGATGTAGTTTATATCATTGTTGATTAAATAAAACATAAATGCATAAGCCTAGGAATATATACAAGAACCCACACATTCACAGATATTTCTGCATATACTCTATGTTTATATTTTACATTAATACTAACATTAATATTTGTATAAATAAAATATATGATATATATCATATGATATATATAAAAATATATTTATATATCGATAAATATAAATATAAAGTATCCTTCTGGGAAATGGTCTCTTTCTATTTAATATTTGAGAAATGTTGCTCTGAGAAATCCTAGTCCATTTTACTCTTACTTTACATGAGTATGACTCTTAAGATGTGAATTAAAAAGATATTTACAAAGATCATAGCATATCTGCAAGGAAGGCAGGAATGTTTTTAACAGAGGACAAATAAACTCTAAAAATGTCTTCTTTTGAAACTACCCTCTAATAAATCTATTAATAATTGACATTCCTGTCTATAAAAATAAATAAATACTGTCATTCTGAGATAAACTCTATTCTCACAACTCTATCCTTACAGTAGTGTTGTCAGCTTCATGTCAGAATGGAAACAGAGAATGTACATGAAAATTTCATGTATAAACAGCATACAAACATAACCTGAATCCATTTGCATATGTAAATTTGCACTAGTAAGATTTGTTTCTGAAATGTGTTAGAATAATTCCTCAGTAGGCACCATTCATGAGTACAAGAATTTTCCTAATGCCCAACTGATTTAGCCTGATTCTTTTCCAAAAAGAGCACCTTCAATTTTTTACTAGCCATCACTAGGAAAGTAAAGAAACTAAAGAAGTGAAGAAAATAATAAAATTTAAAGGTTAATTTAATGTGGCTCTATGGAACATAGAAAGCATACTGATACCTAGGCAGAAGAACTAAAAAAAAAATAGGCCTTGAATTTGAGGCCTGGGCATTTATTTAATTTGGTGCCCAGGCCTTAAACATGGGTCCTGGGACTTGTACTCATGGCTAAAGCCTTGAACTCATGGCCTAGGACTTGAATTGGGGCTCTGGACCTTGAATTCACAGCCTGGGTCTTGAACACACGGTATGGCACTTGAAGGCCAGGACTGTACTTGAATTTATAGCTTGAGCCTTAAATTCTCAGTCTGGGACTTGCATTTGGGACCTGGGACTTGAACTGGGGCCCTGGACCTTGAACTTGGGGCCTGGGACTTGAGCTTGGGTCTTGGGACTTGAACTCAGGGCCTTGGACTAGAACTCACAGCGTGGGCCTTAACTTATAGGCTGGGACTTGAACTGGTGCCCTGGACCTTGAACTCAGGCCAGCAACTTGACCTTGGGGCTTGGATCTTGAACTCAAATTCTTAGCCTTGGCTTTGAACTCAGTACCTTGGACTTTAAGTCACAACCTGTGGCTGCAACTCAGGGGCTGGGCCTTGAACTCACAGCCTAGACCTTGAACTTGGGGCTGGCACTGGAACTCAGGACCTGGGATTTCTTTTTATTTATTTATTTATTTATTTTTATTATTATTTTTTATCCATTTTCAGTTTATCCATTTTTTTAATTGTGAAAATACCATACAGAGGGGTTACAATTACATGGGCAAGCTAATGAGTACATTTCTCATCAAGCATTGTTGCCTCCTTTGTTTCCCCTTCCCATCCCTTCCCATCTCCCCAGCCCCATCCCTTACCTCCCCCTACCTCCCCACTCGCCCCCACCCCCTGCACAAAGAACCTGGGATTTCAACTTAGGGCCGGGCCTTGAACTTAGGGCCTGGGCCTTTAACTCTGGGTTTGGGACTTCAACTTGGGGCCTGGGACTGGGGCTCATATTCCAGGCTTGACCTCGAAGCCTGGGCCTTGAACTCACAGCCTGGGCCTTGAATTCAAAGCCTAGGAATTGATCTCAGGATCTAGCCTGGAACTTGGAGCCTCTGACTTGAACACAGGGTCTGGAAATTTTCCTCATGGCCTGGGACTTGAACTCTGGGACTGGGATTTGAACTCATGGCCTGGACCTTGAACTCATGGCCTGGGCTTTTAACTCCCACACTGGGACTTGAACTCACAGACTGAGCATTGAACTCTGAGCTTGGGCCTTGAACTAGGCCCCTGGACCTTTTATTCAGGCCCAAGGCCTTGAATTCTTGGTCTGGGCCTTGAACTCATGGCTTGGGTCTTGAACTCGAAGCCAGGGTCTTAAACGCCCAGTCTGGACCTTGAATTCAAAGCCTGGGAATTGAACTTGAGGCCTGGGCTTGGAACTTGGGGCCTAGAACTTGAAGTCTCTGCTTGTGACTTGAACTCTCCACTGGCACTTGAACTCTCAGCCTGGGTCTTGAACTCAAGGCCTGAGCCTTGAACAAAGGGCCTGAGCCTTGAATTCAAGGATGGACATTTAACTTGTCTGGGCATTGAACTAGAGACCTGGGACTTGAACCTATGACTTGGACTCAGGTCTTTCCTTAAACTCTTGGCCTGAGAATTGAACTTATATCCTGGAACTTGAGCTCAATATCTGGACTTTCAACTCAGTTACTGGGCCTGGGACTTGAACTGGGGCCCTGGACCTTGAACTCAGGTCATGGGAATTACTTGAACTAGGGACCTGGGCCTCAAACTAGAGGCTTGGAAATTAGGGTTGGGACCTAGGATTGTTACTCATGTCCTGGACTTGAACTATGAGGCTGGGATTTGATCTTGTGCCCTGGACCTTGAACTTTTAGCAGGAGCCTTTACCTCAAAGCCTGGAACTTGAACTCCCAGACTAAGCCTTGAATGCTTAGCCTGGGGATTGAACTGGGGCCTTGGAAATTGAACAAGGGATCTGGGACTTAAACTCAGGTCCTGGGCCTTGATTTCAGAATACAAGCATTGAACTGGGGGCCTGGGACTTGGACTCACAATCTGGGCCTGAAATTCTGGGGCTGGGCCTTGAACTCAGAGCCCGGGACTAGAACTCATGTCCTGGTATTTGAACTGTATCACTGGATCTTGAGGTCTGAAAAGAAGAAGGGACCTGGGACTTCAACTTGGTCCTTGGCCTTAAACTCACAGCCTAGGCCTTGAACTCAGGTCAGGGCCTTGAACTCAGTACCTGGAACTTGAATTCACAGCTTGAGCCTTCAACTTCATGCCTAGGCCTTGAAGTGGGCCCCAGGCCTGGAACTCAGGGCGTGGTACTTAAATTCACAGCCTGAGCTTAGAACTCAGAACCTGGAACTTAAATGAGGGCCTTGGACCGTGAACTCAGGTCTTGAGCCTTGAACTGACACACTGGATGTTGAACAAGGAGCCTGGGGCTTAAACTCACAGCTCAGGCATGAACCTAGGCCTGGGCCTTGAACTTAAGGTCTGGGACTTTAATTCACAGTGTTAGTCTTGAACTCAGGGCTTGCAACATGAACTACTGCCTGGAATCTGAATTTGGAGTCTGGGACTTGAACCATATCCTGAGTTTTTAATGCAGGGCCTGGGTCTTGAATTCAGGGCATGGGAGTTGAACTTGGGGCTTAGGACTTAAAACTCAGGGCCTGGGAGTAGAACTCATAGCCTGGGCCTTAAACTCACAGCCTGGAACTTGAGAACTGGGCCCTGAACCTTGAACATGGGGCCTGGAATTGAAATTGGGGCCTGGGCTTTGAGCTCATGGCCTGAGACTTGAACTTAAGGCCTGATAACCTGGGCCTGAAACTTTGTGCCTGAGCACTGAACTCCCAGACTGGGCCATGAACTCACAGCTAGGGCCTTGAACTCATGGACTCCTACTTTAACTAGGGCCCAGCACATTGGATTCAGGGGACAGGGGGGCCTGGGACTCCAATTTGGGGCCTGGCCTTAAACTCATGCCTTGGCCTTAGTCTCACGGTCTGGGCATTGAACTCATTCTGGGCCTGGAACTCAGGATCTGGGACTTGAACTCACAATCTGGGCCTGAAACTCAGAGGCTGAGCCTTGAAATTAAAAGCCAAGCAGTAAACTGTTTGACTGGACCTTGAACAGGGGGCCTGTGATTTGAACTCATAGCCAGGCTTGAAACTCTGGGCTTGAATTTTGTAATATCAGCCTGGGACATGTACTCATGGCCTGGCACTTGAACTGGGACCCTGGATCTTAAACTAACAAACTGGGACTTTAACTCAAGACCTGGTCTTTCAACTTGGAGCCTACAACTTGAATTCAAGTTCTGCAATTTGAACGCATGGCTTTAGACTTGTACTTGGGGCCTCTGACTAGAACTTGCAGCCTGGGTCTTAAACCAGTAGCCTTGCCCTTGAATTCAGGTCTGGGACTTGAATGCAGGTCATGGGTCTTGAATTCCCAACCCAGGTCTTGAACTAAGGGTCTTGCCCTGAATTCTCAGCTGGGGACTTGAACTTGGGGCCTGGAACTTGAACTCATAGTCTGGGCCTTGAATTTAGGGCCTGGGACTTGAATGGAAGGGCTGTATTTGAATTTGCAGCCCAAGCATTGAATTATCAGTATGGGACCTGAATATGGTGTCTGGTACTTGAACTCAAGGCCTGGGATATGAACTTGAGGCCTAGGACTTGAATTTGGGACCTGGGACTTGAACTAAGGACCTGGAACTTGAACTTAGGGCTTGGGACTTGAACTCGGGTACTGGGACTAGAACTTGCAGCCTGGGACTTGTAATCAAGTCTTGTGATGTGAACTTGGGGCCTGGGCCTGAAATTGGGGGCGTGAGATGTTCACTCTGTTACTGGGACTGGAACTCAAAGAACAGGCCTTGAACTCAGCACGGAACTTAAACTGGCACCCAGGACTTTGAACTGGGGCCAGGAACTTGAGCTTAGGGCCTGGGCCTTGAAGTCCACGTCTGGGACTTAGACTCAGGCTGGTCATCAAACTCTGGGTCTGGTCCTTGAACAGGGGGCCTCAGACTTGAACTCCCTACCATGGCCCTGAAACTCTAGGCCTGGGCATTATTCTCACAGACTGGGCCTTGAACTCACAGCCTCGTAGATGAACTGGGGCCCTGGTCTTGAACTGGAAAGGGAAGGGGAGACCTGGGATTCAACTTGGGGCCTGAGCCTTGAACTCACAGCCAGGGCCTTGAACTCAAGGCCTGGTAATTGAATTCCCAGTCTGAGCCTTGAACTTGGGGCCTGGGCCTTGAACTTTCAGCCCAGGTCTTTAATTGGATGGTGAGCCTTAAACTCACAGCCTTAGCCTTGAACACAAGGCTTGGGCCTTGATCTATCGACCTGTAATTCACAGCTTTGTAGATGAACTGGGGCCCAGGTCCTTGAGCAGGGAAGGAAGCTGAAAGAATAGAATGGAAGAAAGATGGCCTCTTCAGTAAATGGTGCTGGCACAATTGTTAAACACCTGTAGAAAACTAAAGCTACACCCTAATATATCACCCTGTACCAGAAACAACTCCAAATGGATCAAACACATCGAAGTCAAAGCAGACACAATGAAAACATTACAGGAAGAAATAGGAGAAATTCTAGGCCTCCTTGGCACAGGCTGGAATTTTCTTAATAAAGACCCAGAAACATAACAAATCAAAGAAAGTTTGGACAAATGAGATTGCATCGCAAAGGACATAGCTAGCAAGATCAATAGAAAGCACATGAATTGAGAGATCTTCACTAGCCATACAACAGACAAGGGACTCATATCTAAAATATACTTAGAACTCAAAAAATAAATCTACCAACAACAAATCCTCAAAGAAACAACTACCCAATTATTATTTGTGCTAAAGGCATGAAGAGAGACTAATGTGAATAGGAAATAAGAATGGCCAATAGACACATGAAGAAATGCTCAACTTCTCTAGCCAGAAATGTAATGCAAGTCAAAACAACATTGAGATTCTTCTGACCTATTTAGAATGGCTATAATCAAGGATTCTAATTTAAAAAAAAACAGATGCAGGAGAGGATGTGGTCAAAAGGGAACCTTACTGCATTGCTGGCGGGTGTGTGATCTTGTTCAACCATTTTGCAAAGCAGGATGGAGGTTCCTCAAAAGACTCCACATCGAGCACCCCTATGACCCAGCAATCGCACTTTGAGCATTTACCCAGTCACAAACAAGTCCATACAAAAGCTTCCAGCATACCTATATCCTATGTTTATCACAGCATTATTCACCATAGCTAAGATATCGAAACAACCCAGATGCCCTTTAGTAGATGAATGGATCAAAAAAATGTGGTATATATGTGCAATGGAAATCTATGCCTCCATCAGCAAAATGACATTGTCTTAATTGTTAGGAAAGGGAAAGACTCGGAAAACTTATATTAAGAGAAGTAAGCCAGGCCCAAAGAAACATAGGTCCCATGGTTTCCCTAGTATATGTCTAACACAAGCAGAAATGTTCAAAAGCTATGTACATATGACCATATAAGGTGATGTTAAGTGAAATGAACCCCAAGATAGGGACATAAGAAGTTTCATTTCTCTTGCTGTTATTTTTAATATATTTTTAAATGTACTATGTGATTTATTTTTGTTTCTTTTGTATGTGCTTACCCCATTGTATAACCCCTGTTTTCGTTGTATTTGCTTCTGGTGCCCTGCATCTTGCTTATATATTTTTATGGTTTGTGGAGAGGAAGAGAAATAACAAAATGTTGAAATGAGGATACGGGTTGATCCATTGTAACAATAAGATGTACAACACACTGTTGAAAAAAACCTTACAACTTTGGGTGGAGAGGGAAGAGTTGGGGTGATGAGAGAGAAGGGATGGTAGGTGAAAATACAAAGGAGGAGGTAACAATTCTGTTAGGAAATGTACTCATTACCTTACTCATGTATGTATGTGTACAGTATCTTTTCAATACAAATATATACTAAACATGATTATGTGTTGGAGGCAAAGGATATCAGACTTGTGGATGCAAAACTGTTCTCAGACAAGAAAATGAACTAATGTTAACAGAAAATAATTTCAACTGCTGATATAATATTAAACCCTTTGGGATGTTCTCAAAGCCATTACTGAGTAATCATATGTAACAATAGCAAGACAGAGTGAAGTACTCAATATAGGTGTTTGTATTATACTAGACCAAACAAAAGTAGATATGAAGTAGCAGTTAGTCCTTATACCTTTCCAGGCCTAGAATGTGTTTGCCATATTTTGTAGAGCTCCACTTGATTAAAAAAAAAGACAGAAGGAAAAAGTTCACAATCATACTTAAAATTGTCTGAGACATTTTGTGAAATGTTTAGTGATGTGCAATAACCATTAACCGTTAATGTCATATTTTTATAATTACCTTTTTTTGCAACTTGTATCCTCTACTACAATAACAGGCAGGTTTTTGTGTAAGTCACTTTGGCTTGATCTCAGCACTCTTCCAAAATCTCTACAGCCTTTTGGATCATGGCCAGCACTCTCCTAGTTTGAGCCACTGTGATGCTTCAAGAGTTCTGGTGGTTAATTGGAGATAAGATTCTCATATACTTTCATTCTCCTGGTGGATTTGACCCAACAACCAAACGTCTCAGCCTCCTGAATAGCTAGGATTGGAGATGGGAGTCACCAGCACCCATCTAGAAAATTTTACACAAGTATACCTCAATGAAGATTTTTTTAATCAGTTGTGAGGCCTGATCTCTGGGCTGGGCACTGTCCCTCAGCTCTTCAGCTCAAGGCTAGCACTCTACCACTTGATCCACAGCATCACTTCTGCCTTTTATGTTTATGTGATGCTGAGGAATCAAACCCAGGGCCTCATGCATGCAAGGCAAGCACTCTAACACTAAGCCACCTACCCAGCCCTCAATGAAGATTCTTTTTGTATTGTAAAAATGTTGTACATTACATTACATTACCTGAGTAGGGAAATGAGTACATTTCATAGCGAGCATTGTTACCTCCTCTTTTATTTTCCCCCTACCATCACTTCCCTCCCCAACTCCTCACTCCTGCCGCCGACATTGTAAAGTTCATTAAAAAAATATATATGCAAGATGCAGAGCTCCAGCGTCAAATCCAGTAAAAACAGGGGATATACCTTGGGGGAAGAACATACAATCGAAACAAAAGAATCACATAGCATAGTGTAAGTACATTAAAAACACTAGCAAGCAAGAAAAAAGAAAACCTCTTGTGTCCCTATCTGGGGAACATTTTGCTTAACATTATCTCATAGAGTTGTATAAGGAGAGAAGGTCAGCACTCCCCTTGACAAGGATGGAAGAGGCCCTTGGGCCTGACAACATGCATATGGTTAAGGCATTGCCACCTACTTCAATGAAGATTCTTAAGTGAAGGAAAATGAAACTTTGGGAATAGTGACACTGAAAAGCTGTGGTAGCCTACTTCCTAATATACATGTACAGTGATTCTGAATCACACAAGATTGTTTTCAAAACTATACCATGAATATCAGTGACTTTTCCATTTATACTGGTTTGAATATGCAGTTTTCTAAGTTGATAGGAGCAGAAGCATTCAGATGCTGCTGTCCATAGGACAAAAGCTGCAATAATGAGACAATACCATCAAAACAGACATGGGAATGTAAAAATAGAAGGATAATAGCGGTTCACTATTGCATAATCTAGAAGCATCCAAGAGCCAAACAAATGACCTACAGAAATAGTGTTTGGAAGGTGGAAAAATCATATAGCTTGGTTGATACCTTCTAAAGTAATTTGGACTCAGCAAAGCAGGATCCCTTCCATAAGAATGAAGAAAACATCCCCAGTGGTTGTTTATTTTACAAACAGTTGTCACCTTTTAAATTAGCTCTCTTGAAATTGTTCTTTGATATTATAATAGGGAAAGATTGCTCATTTCCAATTCATAACCTTAGGACTTGCAGATCAACTTACGCTTCTGTCAACTGAAACAGATAGTAATTGCATGGACGGCCCAACAATGCAGTCTTCTATATAATAAATTTTATGACAACTATGCTAATATTAGCAGACCTGTACCTTGTTGGAATGTTCTGTATTTTGCACAATTCTCCAAGCAGATATGACATCATTCATTGCTTTTATTCTCTTCCATTATAAAATCAGAGAAAATTGTTCCATGTGTTACCTGCATTTCTCACAGTAAGAAATATATAATAAGTTGGAACAGTGTAGTTTGGAGTAAAAAACAATGAGTGGAGATAGACAAATCAGAAGACTCGGCTTTTTATGAAAATTACCAACCCACAGTGACAAAGAATAATTGGGCCTAAAATTTTATCTACTCTGGATGTTACTTATAAAATCATGAAATTCTCTAATGTGGGTGGAAG
>NW_027205097.1:0-17549 GCF_024711535.1 Dipodomys merriami | reverse complement strand
AATCGAACCCAGGGCCTCACGCATGCAAGGCAAGTGCTCTACCACTGAGCCACCTTCCCAGCCCCTGGTATGTTCATTTTTTAAAAATGATAAATGTGAGACAGCAATGAATGTTTGTTGTTGAAAGCTGCTTAGATACAGAAAGTTATTCAGCAAAGGTTGTTAAGACTTGCTGTCAGTACACATTAGGAGCATCCTAGGGAAGCTGCAGGAAATGTGGTCCATGGTGCAGGAGCGCAAGCATCATGTGCAAAGTTCGGAGAACCCCAGGGTTGAAGGCTTCACTCCAGACCTACTGAATCTACATTCTAATAAGATGCCGAGATGATTCCCGTATGTGTTAAAGTTCATGACATGCAGTATGCTTTCACTTGTATGAAATGTCAAGAAAAGGAAAATTGATAGAGATGAAGAGAAGATTGATGATTGTTGGGGGAAGAAGGCTGAAGCAGGAATTAATAGTAAAAAGACATGAGGAATCTCGCTGGAATGATGGAAATGCTCTGAAACTGATTTATGGTGATGGTGGCACAGGTTGGTAAAGTTCCTAAAAAAAATCATTGAATTGTACACTTGAAATAGGTGAATTATATGACATGTGAAAAGTATGCTTTGTAAAACTAGGAAGAAAAGAAAATATCTTTGGAACAATGTAGATTGTTGAGTCTTCTCCTGATCCCCATGTTGGTCCATTCAGGCTGTGAGTGGCTCACCAATTGAGGAATTATATGAAGGAAACACTGAAAGTCCCACCCAGAAACTCATTCCAACCTCATTCCTTCTCTTTCTTTATATCTTGAAAAATTCCAACACAAAACTGCACATTGCTTTTGATTTAATTGGTAGTTGATACTCTATTATATACAGATCCACTTTTGTTATATCCATACTGGTGAAGATTATTTTTTAATATCAGTATGTTTCAAATGAATTTATTTTTTGTTGGTCGTGGGGCCTGAACTCTGGGACTAGGTGCTGTCCCTCAGCTCTTTAGCTCAAGGCTAGTGCTCTACCACTTGAGCCACAGCACCACTTCCGGCTTTTTTCTTTTTGCTTATGTGGTGCTGAGGAATCGAACCCAGGGCCTCATGCATATGCAAAGCAATTGCTCTACCACTGAGCCACCTTCCCAGCCCACAAAGGAATTTTTTTAAAATCAGTCATGGGGCTTGAACTCTGGGCCTGGATAATGTCTCTGAGTTCTTTTGCTCAAGGTCAGCACTCTACCACTTTGAGCCACAGCTCTACTTCTGATTTTCTGGTGGTTAATTGGAGATAAGAGTCTCACAGATGTTCCTGCCTGGGCTGACTTTGAACCACGTTCCTCAAATCTCAGCTTCCTGAGTAGTTAGGATTATAGGTGTGAGCCACCAGAGCCCAGCTGTTAACTGAAATTTTTTGTTGTTGTTGTTGGTCGTGGGGCTTGAACTCTGGGCCTGGGCGCTGTCCCTCAGCTCTTGAGCTCAAGACCAGAGCTCTACCACTTGAGCTACAGCACCACTTCTGGTTTTCTAGTGGTTTATTGGAGATAGGAGTCTCATGGACTTTCCTGCCCGGGCTGGCTTTGAACGGCTATCCTCAGATCTCAGCCTCCTAAGTAGCTAGGATTATAGGCATGAGCCACCAGCGCCTGGCTTAACTGCAGTTTTTATGCCTTCATGTGCATGTAAAAGTTTTTCTTCAGAATTAGTACACATAATGGGAAATTGAATCTCATTATATTAAACTTGTTAAAAATACTGTTGAAAGGATCCTGCAAAAATTTCCACCAATTTGCCCTCTACCAATAAAGCAATAGACAAATCTTGGAAATGATTTGGGCTTACAAATACTTTAATAAAGGAAGCTGCTCAATTATCTTAGTTTCCCAGAAAATGTTATCTTCATACCATATTGTAGTCTAATAAGGTTCTATGGTTCTATACTACTATTTAAAATATTGTATGTAAAATCACTTTAATTGCTTAAAAAAGCCGTGGTCTTCTGAATTGTTGGAAATTATACCAAAGAATTAGTTCAGTGAAGATTGCTACAAACCCTGAATTTGAAGAAAAATTTTAGAAAGCAAAGAAATGAATGGAAAAATAGAGAAAGAGAAAACGCAGGATATTTGAAGCTTAGAAAAATAGTAAAATGAATTATGCCTGTGTAGAGTATTAATACATTCCAGAGAATGATTAATAAATGCTATCATTTTCTTTTTAATCATATATTAGAAAAGAAAAGCATAGTTTTGTTGTTTGAATTTATATTGGTTTTGATGAACATACTTGCAACATTTTTTTTCAGTCTGAGTTGTCTATTAATTTTCTTTTGCAATTATCTTTTATGTTATATATCCTTTTCTCATTTATTCTTTTAACCTCTGTATTGTGGACAACTAATTTCAGATATATTTAAAAGCATATTAAAATATGGTATTTTACTTGATTTTCATAGGAATTATAATATGTTTTCGTACTCCAGTTTAAAACTTCTTTTTTAATCTATTAGATTTTTTTTTCATTTTTTATTGTGAAAATATCATACAGAGGAGTTACAATTACATGAGCAAGGAAATCAAGCATTGTTGCCTCCTCCTTTGTTTCCCCTTACCATCCTTTCCCATGCACCCCCAACGCCACATCTCATTGTTGCAATGGATCCACCTGTATCCCTATTTAAACAATTTGCTTTTTTTCCTTCCCCTCCCCAAATTATACCTCTTCTTATGGCATTAGGTTGCTAGTTTTAATTTACAATATCAAATATATAACTTTGCTTAAAGAATATATATCATCCTGAATGGTGTCATTAATTATCTCTTTTTCTTCTGAAAAAGAACAGTTTCTAAAAGAACGTCTCTATAAATAATTTCTGTGCTTTTAAAATGTTCTCCGTCAATTTATGACTGCACTTTCTTCAGTACAAGAAATTTCTATTTATTTCTATTTAATATATTTAAGTTTAAGCTGTTTTCAAAAATAAGCAATCATCTCTCTTCTATTGTTTCTTTCTTTTTAATTTCCCTCCATCTTATGAAAATAAAAATTGCATTACTGGGTAGGAGATGTTTAGTTTTTCATCATGTAAGGTGATTCACTATGTATAGAATTGGTCATGCAAATATGTGAATGACATCTTCTACCCCATTAACACAAATTTTATTCCAAGTATCTTAACTCTAGACATTATCCAAATAAAGAAAGAAGAGAAAGCAAATCAAATTAAAGAAAACTATCCTAAACATTTAGTATATCAGTTGGTTTTATCCTATTACCTCCCGAAACAACATTGCTCTTTTAATGAAGAACTGACAGGCTATCCAAAAACAATAAAGAATATTTTCTGTTCAGATAAACCTCTGTCTACCTGTAAATTTATCATCTATCTATCTATCTATCTATCTATCTATCTATCTATCTATCTATCTATCTATCTATCTATCTATCTATCTATCTATCCATTTATCTATCTATCTATCTATCTATCTATCTATCTATCTATCTATCTATCTATCTATCTATCCATCTATCCATCTGTCTGTTCTTTCTATTGTAGGGGGTATCAAGTGACCAATTAAGCCATTTTCCAACATGAATAGGTTTATTTGGAACTTCCTTTTCTTACTCTGTATATTCCTATCCCTTCACATACATCCTTGCTTTTCCATTGTTTACTTACAAATTGATGTAACTCAGAGGTGAACCTTTTCTCTTCTAGTCTGCTTGAAGTTCTTAGTTCTTAGAAGCAAGTACTTTCAGGGACCCACCAAATAACCCAGGCAAGAGTGAGGCAATCTATGCTTGGCAGGGGGAGGATGGGAAGGGATGGGAAGGGTAAACTAAGGAGGAGGCTACAATGCTTGATAAGAAATGTACTCATTATCTTGCCAATGTAATTGTAACTCCTCTGTGCAGTATTTTCACAATAAAAAAAATAGATTAGCACCTGGTTAGGACTTGGACAAACGCAAGAGGCATCTCTTTTTAAAGGATATTTGGATAAGAATATTTTCTAAATAATTCACTGACCTCACAACCCTCACCTTGTCACCTTACAACTTTCACTTTCTTGCATAACTATTGACACATCTAAACTCATTACTATGTGCTGATTGCTCCAAAATCTATAATCCTAATTTAGTCCAGGACTGTAAGGATCATCTTAAAATAACAGACAGTTGAGCACCTACCATAACACAAAATGAATTCATTTTCTTCCTGTCTTAACTTGCTGGTTTTCTTTTATATCTAGTTTTGTTACTCTTTAGTATTAGGAATTAAACAGGATCTTAGAAATCAACCATAACATTCTTTTCTACTCTGCCCTGTATCTCCCAATGAGTTGTCCATCAAACACAAATCATTTCTATGATGTTGATGTCTGTTTATTATTCTGTTGCTTTTTTTTTCTTTCTGGTTTTTTTTTTTTTTTTTGCTCTTTAATGCCAGTCCTGAGGCTTGATCTCCAGGCCAGGGCACTGTCCCTGAGTGTTCTCTCTCTCTCTCTCTCTCTCTCTCTCTCTCTCTCTCTCTCTCTCTCTCTCTCTCTCTCTCTCTCTCTCTCTCTCTCTCTCTCTCTCTCTCTCTCAGTCCCTCTCCTAGACTAGTACTCTACTACTTGAGTCACAATTTTACTCCCAGTGTTTTTTGTAATTAATTGAAGGTAAAAATCTCTTAGACTTTCCTGCTGATACTGGATTCAAACCATGATCCTCAGATCTTAGCCTCCTGAGTAATTAGGATTACATGTTTGAACCACCGATGCACAATCTAAGTTCAACTTCTTCTTGTAATAGAGTTTATCTGGAAAATTGCATTCTAATTGCATCCCCAGCTTTCTAATATCACAGTCCAGCTTATTTAAAATGTGTTTGTCTTTATGAACTCTCTACATCAGAAACTTCATGGAGACACATCTTTATTAATGTCCCCCACCTTAATGTCACTAGTCTTCTAATCTCTGCCTCCATCCAATTGCTTTCTATTGCTTTCCTCTTGTCTTCTGGGGCTATGGTCTCCAGTATGGTCATCCACCTGTATATAGTGTTTTGTGCAACCCAGCATGTTTGTTTGTGATATTTCCTCATCTTCATGTATATCTCTCAATCCTTTGCTTTCCATAGAGTTAATTCTTCTTAATACTATAGGACTCAGAACAGCTTTATTTTTCTTAGGAAAATCACAGTTTTCTATGTTCATTATTAATTTATTATTTACCTTATATTGTTAAAAGAAATCGTCATTTCTTTTTCCTTTTACCTTTATTTTTTGTGTTCTGAGTATCTCATAAATAGTACTTCAGTCTTTCAGATTTCTCATATCTACAGTATTGGCTTGGTAAGAATCTATGTCTAATTATAGAGATGACTAAGGGAATAAATGGCTGGATACAATAAACTATAGCTTGAGAACAAATAGAATTTAAGAAGAAAGGAGTATAGCATGAAGGGTGGCAGGCTTAATTGATTCTTTCATGATAGAAGTATCAGATACACTGGATAGAAATAAATGTAAAACAATATTGCTCCAGGGAAGCCAAAACAAATACTCATTTTTTTTTGATAAATTGCATGGGTAATGTAACCTGAAATGTAAGGTTTAGAACTATATTTTGTTTTATTTTTTGTCCAAATACATAAATCAAATTAAATTGTATTTTAGCTTTATTTCAGAAATTAAAAATAAATATTTGTAATGTGGTTTCTTATAGCTGTACTCAATATTTTGTTATGAAATCATCAGTTGTAGATAAAATTTCTATTGATGTGGAGATCTGGGAATATTGGTTCCACACAATATTAAAGGTGTCATTGAAAACTCTGATACTGTGAACATGAGAATGTTGTATTAACATCTATCTTTATTTTTCTAGTCACCTCAGGTTTATTGTCAACTATATTTATGGAATGATTGAACCAGACCAAGTACAATAAACTGTATTATTCCAGCATCTTTCACTAATTTAATTGTATGTGATTTCATATATCTCTTAGGTTCTTAATGTTAGCGTTCTTAATGTTACAGACAATTGAAGTAAATCTCTTCATTAACTTAAGGTGATGGTCATACAGTGGCATTATCCTTGAGTTTGCTTTCTGGAAGTAATAATTATAGCTAAAATAAAATGCTGCAAGCCACAAGAATGAACATTTTTAAAATTCCAAAATTATCTGAAAATTATAAAATCATAAACAACAAAAGTCTTTGAAGTTTTTTAGGAAAAACATATTTAAATATTACCAATGTCTATATGGGAATAATTCAAGAGTTAAAAATATGGAACAGAACCCTAAATTTACTAGTGAAGATACAAATTTAAGAACCTGGCAAAGTTAAATGCTGTTTTCCAAAAGGATGATTCTGTTGGAAATCCAATTTGTATGCAGAGTTTCTGAGGAAATCCAGTGCCATTCTAGGCCTGGAAGTTCATTGTTAGGTGATTTGATAGTATAATTTAACCTATTTTAAAGTGAGGGAGTCCAAGTCTAACAGTAATCGTGGGCTACAGAGAGGAACAAATCACTCCAAGAATGCCTGCACCTGCAGTTTTGCCTATAAACCTAATACTTGGGCTGAAAATATCCCATTAATGATTAGAGAATAGAGTCTGAATAATTCTCTCTGCTTGACGTTTAGTAAAGAAAAGGAAGCTGAACAGCAGGTACATCTGGCAGCTCTTGCCACCAAATACCATGCAATTACTTTTTTCATTCCAAATTCCAAAGCACTATGGGGGAAAATGGCATAATTCTTGCTTTAGAATAAACAATGAAATCAATACGGGGACACTTTGTAATTTTTTTAGCCACTTTTTTGTTTCATAAAATAAGAATGATATAATCTCTGGCTTTTCTACTTCTGTCGTTTGAATACAAAGCATTTCAAAAGCAATGAAAAATATCAGCACAATACTTCATTATGATGGATTAGATTAGCAATTATTAAATATGTGAATGATGATTTCTGCATTTTATCACTATATACACTAGTCAAATATAGATGATACACACCTGTTTTAAATCTCATTAAAAATCAAATATTTAGGGGCTGGGAAGGTGGCAAAGTGGTAGAGTGCTTGCCTTGCATGCATGAGGCCCCGGGTTCGATTCCTCAGCACCACATAAGCAGAAGTGCCGCTGTGGCTCAAGTGGTAGAGCGCTAGCTTTGACCTGAAGAGCTGAGAGACAGTGCCCAAGCCCAGAGTTCAGGCCCCACAATCAACCAAAAAAAAAACAAAAACAAAAATAAAACAAAACAAAAATCAAATATTTAAGTTCTTATATTTCAATGAGGCTTGAAAATTATTGTGGTGAAGGATTGCTGAAATAATAGCTCATTCTATTTTCAAAATACTAGTAAGAAATAGACCAAAAGATACAAATCAGACATGACCAAGTAAATGGGAAAAATAACAAAAGAAGTTTATGCTGAAGCCTTAACATAAAATATGTATAAAAAGGCTTATAACTTACCCCTCATATCAAATTTTGTACTACTTCCTTCTGAATATAAAATCTTTGAGGATATAATTATGCAAATGAAGACATAACCACTTTGAAGTTAAATACCTTTAAAGTTTTCTCTCATTTTAATGTAATGTATATACAGGATAACACATTAACTACTGTGACAGTCTGGTGACATAAAATAAAATGTTTTCCTTAAACTATTCTTTAAGAAAGCCTCAGATATAACCATATTTTTTCATTACAACATAAGGGACAATATTATTAAGCCGTGTTTTGGAGAATTACATTACATTGGTGGCTTGGGGCTCAGTGGTACAAGAATGACTGTATTGTAAAGCCAACTGGGAAAGCATGTTTTTCTCTGGGGTTGCCCTGGGAGGCAGTCCATTTTCAATTTCCACAGCGGCTCCATCACACATCTATCCTTCTTCAACCATGTCAGAAGAAATGACTTGTCAAACAATGCTTTGCCTGCCAATTATAAGCAATTTTTTTTTGCTCAGTCTCAGTTCCTTACTCATGTATATAGCTAGAATGGGTATTCAATGAAACCTAGTTTTAAGGGACAAATTTTTGCATTGTTAGCTCTTACATGATGTTTTACTAGAAAACTCAAATTTGTTCCAAAGTAATGAATACATTGGAAAATAATTGGAATATAATATGAATTTTGTATTTGCCTAATACGTAATTTTCTTCAGTACATAAACTTGAATGAAGGACAGATGCATCATTTTTTGAGAGGGGGCGGGGTAGGTCATGGGGCCTGAACTCTGGGCCTGGGCACTGTCCCTCAGCTCTTCAGCTCAAGGCTAGTGCTCAATACTTGAGCCACAGTGCCACTTCTGGCTTTTTCTGCTTATATGGTGCTGAGGAATCGAACCCAGGACCTCATGAGTGCGAAGCAAGCACTCTACCACTGAGTCACCTTCCCAGCCCGATATGTCATGTTTTAATTAATCTGCAGAATATAGACTTAAATAATAAGAAAATTATTTCATTTCCTAAAGGAGAACTGCTATGGGTTACCAATGGGAAGAGTTACGGGGAAGAAGAGTCTGATGTGAATGAGATTGAAGTGTGTGTGTGTGTGTGTGTGTGTGTGTGTGTGTGTGTGTGTAATAGAAGAGCATAAAGAAGCTGAGGTACCAGGAACTTAAAGACAATAATCATAGCTACTCAGGAGGCTAAGATCTGAGAATCAAGATTTGAAACCAGCTAAAAAGAAAAAGTCTGCAAGACATCTCCAATTAACTAGTAAAAGGCCAATAGAAGTATAGCTAAAATGGTAAAGCCACCAATAGAAAAAGCCAAGCTAGAATGCAATGTCCTGAGTTCAAACCACAGTACCACTGTCCCCCATCTCCCCAAATAATACTTACTTGTATAAGTAAGTCCGTGTCATATTTATTGGAGAACATATGTATTTATTAATAGATAAAAGTGTTTAAAAATTTACCATCTCATGTTATATCAAACTAGCCATACTACCAAGACTCAAACGAATTCAGAAATTATGGCATGCTACAGTGGTCCCTCAATTTCACAGAATAAATTTGTTAGAAACTCTGTGGGAAACTTAGAAATAACTACCGTGTTTCTCTTATAGAAAATTACCTTACTTACACTTGATAAAATTATTGTTATTACATATAACTGTTCCTGCTATATCTATACAATCATTACCATCATGAAAGTACAAAAGGAATCTGAAATAGCAAGCCAGTGTTCTCTCTACATATATTTCCACAGGATTCAATCTTTTAGAGTCAGAGTCGACTTACATCAAAATTTTTCTGGTGAAGAAATCTTAAGAAAGTCTTTGAATTCTTCAAAATAAAAATAAATATCTTCTCAACATGATGTCTACAGTTGATAGCAGTATTATAATCTTGAAAAATGTTCAGAGCAGCTATTAGATATTCTCCCCATAAAATAATGATATGTGAGATGAGGCATATGTTAATTACAAGGTGTTTTATCTGTCAATTATTTAAAAAATAAAATGATATAAAATGAAATATGCTGGCTCAAATTTTACCAAGCCAGAGTAGCATCAATATTTCTTTTAGTTATATATGAAATTCTCCAAGATGATGGAGAATGTTAGACCATACTGACAATTTGTTGTAATTACACCATAAATTTTAGTCTAAAAGTAAACTGTTTTTCAATTGGAATGGAGAACAGTGAAATTATTTTATCTGTAGATAAAGTAACATTGCCTTTAGATAAAGTTGCAATATTCATAACTAATAGATGGATGTCCATTGTGTATATATCACACTATCAATTAAAATAAAATAATGAAAGAAATAATTTCTTTTAAATCCTTCAATAAGTTTCAAAATACATTTACATTGTATTGGATTTATATTACTGATGTAATAAGTTATATGGGGAAATAAACTACATTAAAACAAAAACTTGTATTTTATCATAGGAGTCAGAAGTTTGAAATTGGTTGACAGATTTCATTCTTTTGGAGAGTCTAAGAGCAAATTCATTTTTTTTACATCTTGAATTTCCTCTTTAATACTCTTGCCTTGTAATTTCTCCCCCCAGCTTTAACCTGCGAAGTTACTTTTATGCTGGACATTTACTCAATTGCAGGACAGTTAGTATTTTTGAAGTGCCATTCTCTACCTGTCATGTGGTCATACATTGCCAAGTTCAGGTTGGCTAAAATGCCAATCTTCCTCAAGTTTGTATGCAGATTGATTCCTACCCATCTGCAGAGTCAGTCCCAATCAAGAACCTAATTACTGTTTCAGAGAAATGAGCAAGGTGATCTGAAAATTCTTCAGGGAATGGCAAGCATCCAAAAGTGCAAAAACAAATCTCCCAAAGATAGAACAAAGTTTGAGGAATTATGCTAATTCAGAAGTCACTTCAAAGCTCTGTCTAAGATAATAACAGATCTATATATCTATATATTTATATATCAATGGAAGAGAAACATGAGTCTAGTAATAAACCATTCTATCTAAGGTCAATTGACAATCAGTTTGTTCTATGTACTATTTGGGACATTCTTTTTTTTTGTGTGTGAAAATACCTTACAGAGGGGTTACAATTAGATGGGCAAGGTAATGAGTACATTTCTTATCAAGCATTGTTGCCTCCTCCTTTGTTTCCCCTTTCCATCCCTTCCCATTCTTATACCAAAAATATATTTGTCATTGATATGAGATAAGTTACCTGAGTGTCCTGTACATTCTTTTGGAACTCTTCCTCTTGTTTATATGAGGATACAATATAGGCTTAACAAACAAGTTGTAAAAAGTTTGTGGGCCTGATGTGTAGCAAATCATTACTCTGTAATATCTGTTTGAAATCTCCTATTACCATGCTTTCTGAGAAAAGCAAAAATTACAAGATTTTATGAATACTAGTATGAGTACTTTTTAATTTCAAATTAGGAAATGCCAATTTGTACCATGACCTAAACTTAAAAATGATGGAAAGACAATAAAAATGTAAAGAAATCCCATTCTTTACTGATTTTGTCCTACTTTGAATAATAATACATGTGATGATCGTTCCTTAAAGTGAATAGAAAAACTTATAGGTTCAGTAATCCATTAATCTGACACCAGGGGACAATGGATCTTCCTTCCCTGGAAGCCTTTTTCTAATGATTTACATATTTGCAAATGTCTCATCTTTCTTTTAGCTCATTGCATACACTGATGGACACTGCTTTGCTAATTAGTAGAATTAGTTATTGTGGATGACATGAAATTGCTTTTTTTGTTATATCTTGGGAATATTGGTAAATGACTATTATTGCCACATTCACATTTGCCCACTGACTCTATTAACCTTCTACTATTTTCTCTCTTATTGAACCATTTAAAAAATCACAATCCAAAGACTTGTATTTGTCTAGGCACAAGAAAAATTATTCAAACATTATTGGATTAATAATAAGATACCAACACCTTTCAACTACTATTACTTGGGAAATAAATTGTATTAAGCGGATGTAGGAAAAGATATATGGATCCATTTCAGAGTGTGTGATTGATTTTACATATTTTAAATTGGAGAAGTAAAGATCATGACAACATTTTAGAGCATGATTACATTGTTTAAACTGTTATTACAGATTTATAATTTGTCTTCTTTGTTATAAACAGGTACATAACTTGATACAAACTTGGTTTCAAACAATTAAAATTGCTGGAATCATCAAATCTATAAGGAAAATGTATTTTCCAGAGTTCTACTACTTAAATATTTTGATCGTAGAATGTATACATGAATAATGTTTATTGTTAACATGAACACCTTTTGGGAACATTAATCCAATTCAACTCCTCCTTGTATTCGAAATAGTTACAATATAGTAAGTTACCATTTTTTCAATTTCTTCAAGGTAGAGTATCTATTATATTTATTAAAGCAGGACAACATTTTACAGTTATTCTTTTATTTTTCTTTTTTTACTGTGAAAATGCCATACAGAGGGGTTACAATTACATGGACAAGGTAATGAGTACATTTCTTATCAAGCATTGTTGCAGCCTCCTTTGTTTCTCCTTCCCATCCCTTACCATCTTCCCCTCCCCCCATCCCCCTCCCCCCTTTCACAGTCATTATATAGACTACATTTCCCAGTTCTATTGGATGAATTTTGAGTAAACACACACACACACACACACACACACACACACACACACATGTGCACACACATGCAAATCCATAAATCACTTTTCATTCTGAACAATCCTAATTCCAGTATTGAAGTTGCTTACTAATGAGATTGTTATGTAACCTACTATTAAGAAACAATCCATATTAAACCTTACTGATGTAAATAAACTGTGAATTAAATTCATCATTACAAGCAGGTGTTACATTACATGTCTATGGAATACCTCCTAAAAAGAGAAAACACTAATGTGCTGAGTGTTGCCTAAACAAAGCAATTTCTCTGCTGACATTTTGTATTCTTTTTTTTTTTTTTTTTTTTTTTTTTTTGTAAGTGTGGGGCCTGAACTCTGGGCCTAGGCGCTGCCCTCAGCTCTTCATCTCAAGGCTAGCGCTCTACCACTTGAGCCACAGCACAACATCCGGCTTTTCCTGCTTATGTGGTGCTAAGAAATCAAAGTCAGGGCCTCATGCAAGCACTCTACCACTGAGCCACTTTCCCAGCCCCCAATTTTGGGTTCTATTAACATTTAGACCAAGTGTTCTTGGTCAGTTGGAGCTTTGCCAAATTCACGTTTGATTGTATATTTTATGGTGGTTTTTCTCCTTGTAGATACCTGAAGCTTGCATTGGTCTCCTAGTTTTGTTTTCTATACTCTTATCTGTATGCTGCATGACAATAAGTTTCTAGATGATTGATGCTTTATGATCCACTATGTCCTATGGGTCAGAATGAGGCTGTCCTTTGACCTTACTGATCATACTCTTTCTCATGAGTCACTTGATATTCTTTGGAAGAAAAAAAAAAAGAGAAAGAAACAAAGTGGTCTCGTATACTTCATGCATTAAAAAAAAAAAACACGAAAAACAGTAGAATGCCACTGGGTATTGGTGGCTCATGCCTGTAATACTAGCTACTCAGGAGGCTGGGACTTGAGGATAATAGTTCAAAGCCAGCCTGGGCAGGAAAGTTAGTTAGACTCTTATGAGCAATTATCCACCAGAAAACTAGAAGTAGACCTGTGGCTGAAGGTGGTAGAGTACTAGCCTTGATCATAAAAGCTCAGGGACAGTGCCCAAGCCCTAAGTGCAAGTTCTGTAACCAGAAAAATAAATAAATAAAAGAATGCAAAAAATTAGAAAACAAATCACTTCACTATTACTACTCATTTTGAACTTCCCTGTCCTATTGGTATCCACAGGATATCACTATAACATATTATCTCAGAGATTATTAGTTTGAGAAAACAAACATTTATCATCTCACAGGTCAAGAGCCCTGACATGCTGTGTTTAGTTGGTAAAGGTTTGGAGTCACTCATAACCACTCATGCAGCCAGAATATTTTCAGAAGCTGAGGTAAGTTGCATCTTAACGGATATGAAGAATATGCTTCAAGAGCTATAGGTGAGGTCTTTATTCTTTAGTTGCTAGTTTTGGAGGTTTCAATTCCTTCCATGTGAACCACCCACAAGTCTCAACAAAGGCATTCTCAAGTAACTGTTCCTAGAGGAAAAAGTTTGAGTAAGAAAGTAAGAGGAACTCACAATGCTTTTTTATGACCTTGATTCACAAGTAACTTGCCAGCACTGTCACCTTATTCTAATCACTACACCACAGCAAGCAAGTCAGTAAGTCTAGCTGACTCAGAAAAAACAAAAAACAAAAAACAAAACTAGTGTCACCTATGAAAGGAGCTAACAACTCTGTGAGCATAGTTTAAAATCACTATACCCTCTTTAATATTTAGTATGTTGCAACAGATTCCTCATAGTTCTGTTTGACACTAAACTTTTGTCTTTATAGATAAAAAAAAAAAAACTGAGCTGAATGTTAGTGGTTTATGCCTATGATCCTATCTACTTGGCAAACTGAGATCTGGACCATCTCAGCTTGGGAAGAAAAATCCAGAAGACTATCTCCAGGGAAGAAAGCTGAATGTGGTGATGGTGTGTACCTGTCATCTGAGCATAGACTGAAAGCTTACAATAGGCAGGTCGATGCTCAGGCATACTGCTGGGCAGGAGAAATGATCCTCCAGCAGCCACACACTGGTGGCTCATGCCTGTGATCTTAGTTTCTTAGGAGGCAGAGATCTGAGGATCCCGACTCGAAGCCAACCTAGGCAAGAAAGTCTGTGAGACTCTTATCTCCAACAAACTACCAAAAAAGATGAAAGTGGAGCTGTGGCTCAGGGATAGAGTGTGAGCCTTGCAAAACAGAAGCTCAGAGACAGAGTGTAGGCCCAGAGTTCAAGGTCCAGGACCAACATGTCCTTAAAAAAAAGAAATCAGCACCAAAGAATGATTGATGACATGTTTCAAGTGGTAGTGTCAGCCTAGCAAACTTAAGGTCCTGAGCTCACACCCAGTTCACTCACCTCCCTTGCTCAAAAAAGAAGAAAATCCAGTTGGCAGAATGTAATCAAATTATCTACTAACAATTCTCTTTCTTATATTGCTTCAGGGCTCAAGAAGTTTCCCAGAATTTTCCTGTACCCCTGCATCAAATTGATACTATCATCTAAATTCTAATCATACCAATAACCTTCTTCTAAAGTATAACTAATTTATAGCAGCATCAGATCTTTTCATAAAAAATCCTATTTCACATTAAAACATTTTAGCTTGCAGATAGGAAAAGTTTCCACAGATCAGTGCCAATTCAGATTTTGCCTTTTATTTTAATCTCATGCCCCATTTCCTTTTCCCTTTTACCAAGTCGACCTTTCTGTTTTCCCTGGCTGGCTAAGGTCCTGCTTCCATGAAACCCCACTGTCATTTTCTCATTGACCTGGTGAACCTCTTTCCTCTCAGTCCTCATTACAGGCACTGTAAGTGTTGTGTTCTGTCTAGCACAGTACTGTTCTTACGGTTTTACCTGTAGTTGTGTGTTCCCTCCAAATTGATAATAAGCTTCTTGAAAAGGGAATATTTATTCTTAAATCTTTACAGTTCTCACAGATCTTTACACAAGTTAAATAACACAAAGATATTCAGCAGGATTTTTTTTCTCTTTTACCTTTTCTGATTGTGAGATTGAATAATACTCTTGATAAAAATTCTGTAATAAAATCTCAAAATAAAAAACCTATTTTCTTTGCAATTATATGCTTTCTTTTTCTTTCTTTAATATAGAAATCCCAGCTGTCCAACCAAAGGTTATTTTGTGAGTTCATATTTACCTTAATACCAGTAATAATTTTGGTAACAAAACCTCTATTTCCAAGCATGAAATTAAAAATATTTAGCTTATCTTGTTTGTGACTAGAACAAAGAACTATTTGGGCTCTCACTTTTCTTAAAATATAGTTATTAACATAAAGGGAAAATATCATTATTTCTAATTACGTGGGGCTTCTAAAATGTAGGAAATTATCCGGGCACAGGTGGCTCATGCCTGTAATCCTAGCAACTCAGGAATCTATGATCTGGGTTAGCTTGAAGCTAATCCAGGCAAAAAAATCCATGAGACATGTTGTCAGTAAACTACCTAAAAAGCTGGAAGTGGAGCTGTGGCTCAAGCTGTAGGGCACTAGCTCATAACTATTGCCCAAGCCCTGATTTCAAGCCCCAGGACAGATGCGCGCGCGCGCACACACACACACACACACACACACACACACACACACACACACATACACACACACACACACACACACACACACACACACGATAGCAAATTATGTTCTTCTAAAATAAAAACTTAATTATATAGAAATGCAGTTTTTTTTTTAGTTCAAATGGGAGTCTTTTGCAAAGTGCCTATTTCTCCAGAGGCTTTTTGAGAAAGTTTTATAAAATGTTGATTGCCTGTAGTATTCTTTCTCACAAAATTTAATTAAATAGTTCCTTTTATATTTTCATATGCTTCTATTGAAATTGTTTAAATCTCTCTCCCTTATGGAAGTAGTTATTATGGAGATAAATACTTTTTATAAAATGACATAATTCAGGATTAAACATTTTTTTTGTTGTGAAACCTTTCAAATATAAACAAAAATGATAAGAGGAAACACAATGAGTCTTCCTTTATCTATTACAAAGCTTCAATAATTATCAACACATTGCTAAATATGTTTCCTCTCATGCTCCCTGTTGAGTAAAGACACTGATTATTTCTGTAACTTCTATTGTTGACTCTAATGTTTTTTGAGATGCACAATTATTAAAATATACGTCTGTGCTCAGCTATATGAATGTATGAAATGGAATGTGAGAATGATACAACCAATAGCATCATGTATCAGCCTTATTACCTTTGGATATGACTACTGGGCTCTGGAGAGGTTCAATTTCTAATGTCATTTTCTGATCAAGTAAGGGGCACATAGACCAAGGTAATAAGACAGAGGACTCAGAAATAAACCATGTGACCGTAGCCATGTCATTCATAACAAAAGAGCCAATTTCACAGTGTCTCCATTGACACTTCAACTTCCTTCTCAAAGCTACCAAGTTATCAGTCTGTCGGGTGCTGCTTGCATGATCTCTGCTTCTGTAACATACTGTCAGGCTCCTTGGCTTCCCTTTGAAATCTCAATGGGAGCCTCCATAAAGCTAGAACTCTTGAATTTTGCATTTCTACAAAGACAGCTAGAACTCTTGAATTTTGCATTTCTACAAAGACAGCATCTTACAGACAATGCCAGTGCCTGCCTGCCGTTGGCTTTAACAGTAACTCAGTCTACTTGGCCCATAAGTACAGTGGCCTTTGAATGCCTGAATAGTTAAATACAATTAAATAAATCTAAGAAAATAATTTTCTACACTACCAAGTGGGAGCAGAGTACCCAATTGCTTTCTTACCAAGTAGAAGTTTGCACATTTACAACCTACAGCCTGAAAGGGGTGAGGTCAGTAATTAATAGCATACTCTGGAAGCATCTTTCCCATTATCCCCAGAGAAAGTACTTATCTTCTTTGTAAAGACACTCATAAAGACACTCATCTCTTTAGCCCTCCTCTGCTGCAACTTTAAACACTCTTTTTTTGTGTGTAGAAAACTGCAAGTTTTCACACGTTCTTCCCCTGCTTTTTGTCCCCAGTTCTCACAGTTAATCTGGCGAAGCGCAGCCCCCAACACTCATGACACAGCCTGCACACTGTGCTGCCTGGAGAGGCCCCTGTTAGACTAATTAGTAAATCACCTTCAAACTTATCCTCCCTACAAATCTTTAGGGCATGGATAAAAATGTAGACATGTTTTTTGTGGGGTTTTGGGGCGGGGGGCAAAATATAACATAAATGACTTCTCATCCACTTTCCAAAAGAAGCTTCATTTCTATTGAAAACCTCATTAACACAGATTTTAGTGTCTGTGTTCTTACCAGCATTCTGCTCTTCTGAGTTTCTCCCCTTTCTCTTTCCAAAGTCTTCCAAATGCCTTCTATAACCTAGTTCTGAAGGCTTTTGAACCAAAGGCTCATAATGATGATTAC
>NW_027205096.1:0-17593 GCF_024711535.1 Dipodomys merriami | reverse complement strand
TTTTCCCCTCCAACTTGTTTGTTTCTGTAGACCTACATTGTTGTCCCTTCTTGATTTATGTTTGTGTCCACGAAGTGGAGAATTCGAAGTTAATTCAAGCGAGAAGTTACTATTGCTTCATATTTTCTTTTAAGGACAAACTTACCAGGTTAAATTATTGCAAGAAATTAGTCAGAGGTGCTATGTTTAAAACAGAAAATGAGCTGTTTTGCTTAGTTTGAAAGTCAGCAAATCTTTCCTATTTCTGTCCCTTCAATTTCCAGCATAAAGCAAGCTACAAGCATGGAGAGAAATACAACAGGAAATCTTGCCCAAAGAGATTAACAACCCAGTGGGAAAATGTTGCCAAAATAGCCAGTTCTGTACCCAGATTGACTTCCATGCCAGACGGTAGTGCCAAAGCCATGGAGAAGTCAACCTCCAACCAATTCTGGCTCTCTTTCCTTCCTTCCTTCCTTCCTTCCTTCCTTCCTTCCTTCCTTCCTTCCTTCCTTCCTTCCTTCCTTGCTTCCTTCCTTCCTTGCTTCCTTCCTTCCTTCCTTCCTTCCTTCCTTCCTTCCTTCCTTCCTTCCTGCCTTGCTTCCTTCCTTCCTCCTTCCTTCCTTCCTTCCTTGCTTCCTTCCTTCCTTGCTTCCTTCTTTCTTTCTTTCTTTCTTTCTTTCTTTCTTTCTTTCTTTCTTTCTTTCTTTCTTTCTTTCTTTCATTCTTTCTTTCTTCTTTCTTTTTCTTTCTTTTCATCCCTTCCCCCTTTCTTTTCCTTTTCTTCCTTTCTTTATTTTTGTGCCAGTACTTGGGCTTGAACTTGCAAACTTGCGCTCTTACTTAGCTTTCTCACTTAAAACTGGTGCTTTCCCACCTGTGCCACAGCTCCACTTCCAGACATTTTTGCCAGTTAATTGGTAGGGAGAGTCTCACAGTCTTCCCGACCTGGGCTGGCTTCTGACCACAATCCTCAAATCTCAGGCTTCTCGGTAACCAGGATTATAAGCGTGACCAACCAGCACCCAACTTGATTGACTCTGGAAGAAATGCAGAAAGTATATCAAGACAAAGTATGCGCATATTAAGTCCTGTACAGGTTGATAGCAAGATGGTAGTATTTAGGAGAAACATTCCTTTGATATGTATGTGCGGGATGATTAGAGTAGCTCTGAAAATCCTGTAGTTAGGATGCATTAACTATTATTTGCCTTTATATACCTGGTGGAGTTGGAATGAGAATCAAAGGAGATGGAAATTTTTAAAAGAGAAATTGCAAGATCAAATAAAAGGTGAGATATGCCCTATTCATTTTTTCCATTTCTCCTCTATCCATCCCTTAATTTGTCTTTTGCTCTCTACCTCCATGAAATGACACTGGCCCAGTTCCATGATCTTAGCAGGAGGTCAAACCCCTGTGATTCTAGACAGGTGACCTCTGTGCATTTGTTCCTATGAGAGAGATGTCAGCATAATGTGAGCAACTAGAAGGGCTATTAGGAATAAGCTAGAAGTCATCCAGTTTCAAATGTATGTACTTTATTGATATTTGCCAACTTTTGTAGATGGTACTGGGTTTTGAACTCAGAACCCTTCAGTGTGAGACTGATGCTTAATCCTTCCTATTGGCATTCACCTCATAACTAGGATAAGAAATGCACATCACCATGTCCAGCCATTGGTTGAGAAGGGATCTTGTGAACGTTCTTTTTTATCCCCCTCCACCCCTGGCCCAGGGTTGGCCTCGAATGGCAATCCTCCCATCTCTGCCTCCCAAGTAGCCAGGTAAAAGATCATCCTCTTACGGAATTTTGTTGCATTCCACATTGGCTTGTAGCACGCCAAACAAGGGCCTAGATTCTGTGGGAGGATTCCACTTCGGATTCCTTTGAGAGAAAGATGGCGGGCCTGCTGATCAGTGTTAAGCAGAGGGTTTTGGCATAAGGAGAGGATGGTATTTTTGTCACATCCAGTGATTGACTCATAGCGGGGGGAGACGGGGGAGGAGGAGAGTTTGCAGTAGTAATGGCTGGGACAGCATCCTACAGTGATCTCTGTGCCCAAGCACATACATCTGGCTGGTCTCATTTGACGTTGAATAAACAACGGTGTGTTTGGGGAAGCTGATGCCCGGTTGTCAGGATCACTGGAAGTTTCCTAAAAGGCATCATCAGTCACAAGAAGGGGACAAAATGATGCCGTTCAGTCAGCTGCGATTTCCCACATGATTTCCCCAACACGTCCTCACCTCGCATCGTGTCCAAAGAAAACGATTGAGATTCTAACTTGAGTGTTCCCTCTTGTGTCTTGTTATTGTATCTCCCCCCACCGCCCCATCTGTTCATAATAACCACTAGAAACAACATATAGGAGGCTTCCTGCTGAAGCTATACCTTGTGGTTCACACATGGGACATCAGACAGCTTCTAACCGTCAGAGGCTGGTCGAGAAACCATGAATATTGTATCTATCTATCTATCTATCTATCTATCTATCTATCTATCTATCTATCTATCTATCTATCTATCTATCTATCTATCTATCTATCTGTATGTATGTATATGGCTTTGGTCCTAAGTGAACTTCTATAGCTCAAAGGCTTGTGACAACTGGAAGAGGGTTATTCCTATATTATTATTTCTTATGGCCTGTTATTGCTTATTGACAGTTATCCTTGAGTTATGCTTGAGTCGTTTCTCTCTTAGCATCCGTGGCCAAAAACTACATGGCGACTCCTGACCAGGGACTGTCTTTATATAACATCACAAACATTTTTCATGGCAGTAAGCCTCGTAGGCTGTCAAATGCTCCGAGACAGACTTCCGAGCAATGGCCAAACAAATATAATTCTAATAGAGGAGTGAATAAGATTCCCCGCTGTTCTATATTGTGGTATCCAATACTGAGCCCCGAGTCGTACAGGATTTCAAACCAAAAAGGGAAAGAGCAAAAAAAGATGGTCTACCTCAAAGATAAACGATGCTTGCTTGAAGGGATGAAAAGTTGTCATTGTCTAAACTCTACTTGCTTGGAGAGTGTTTATTTTCAGAAGATTGTGACTATTTTCTCCAAGGTTCTGGTGATTGTGTTTCTTTTCTTTTTTTCTTTTTCTTCTCTTGAGCAATCATGTTTCTCAAATGGTTAAAACTCGATAAAAGTGGCAGACACCCTACAGCCAAATAACTACTTTATAAGTGTTATAGACTTGAAATAAAGATGATAAGAAATGAAGAACTTTGACCTTTTCATTCCAGCTCTCCTGTACTTTATTATACTCCAGAAGAACTATAGAAAACCTGGCCTGGTTCTTTGGTAGATGGATAGATCTATGGACAAACAGCAGATGAATGGAAGGCTGGCTGGATGAATGGATGGATGGAGGGATGAATGGGTGAATGGATAGATGGATGAATGGATGGATGAATGAGTGGAGGAATAGATGGACGGATATATCCATCTCCTCCATAAATAAGTTATCTTTAAGGCTGCCATATGGAATGTATTTTAATCATTAAGTTATTTATTATGGAAAGTTTGCAATCAAGCAAACGGGAGACTTAGATCTGCCTGGGGAACAGACCACTTCCCCTCCTTCCTCTTCATAAAGGACAGCACAAAGCCTTACTAGGAATCACCTGCCAGAAACCTGGAATCAGCTGTAACTGTCAGTCACCCCAGGTTCTGAGGTCACTTCCACATCCTGTGAGGTCACTTCCACATCCTGTGAGGTCACTTCCACATCTGCTTTGACCACACCCCCTCCTGGCCTTTCCCTTTGAAATCTCTCTCTGCCCTGACTTCCTTCCTCATACACCTACATCTGGTACAGGCCGGCGGTGTGCTTCTCCCAATCAACTCTCTTCTGCCTGAACTGTGGGGTGGTCTCATTTTGCCAACCCTGACAGAGACGAAGAACAGTAAGTCTGCATCTTTAATGAAGCTTCTAGAAAGGCTAAGAGTAAAATCAATGCCTTGCCTTTGAACCCATGTGTTCTAGAGCTCAGAAGAACTGAATTCCAGTCTGGGTTCAGCTATGGTTTCGATTAGCTGTTGCTGTGCAACAAATCTAAAACAAACAACATCTCTTATCTATGTACTAGGAGTTGGTGGGTGGGGGTCTCTGTCAAATCCACACTTGAGCATGAACATGCATATACATTGTTTTGTTCTTTTTTTTCTGGGGTACTTATGGCTGAAACATGGTACTGCTGGACTTCTTTTCCATGACACAGGGTATCTTCCTCTCCACATGGCTTTTCCTTATGCACATCCAGCCTTCACAGTGATTCCTGGGGCACAAAAGGATTCCCAGTGTGTCTTAAGGCTTAAGCCTGCCAGTAGAGCCCTATGGCTTCTGCTATATACTATTTGTTATAATGAACCACAGATTCAAGAAGGGACCACACGACTATGTCTATCAGTACGTTTCATTGGGGGGCTTCTCCTCTTTCTCCTCCTCTTTTTCTCTTCTTCATCTTACTTTTTGTGCTAGTACTGGGGACTCAAGGCTGGCTCTGTGCTACTTGAGCTACCAGTATCGCACTTCTGGCTTTTTGTTGGTTCATTGGAGATCAGAGTCTTGCAGATCTTTCTGCCCAGGTTGGCTTCAAACCCTGATCCCCAGATCTCAGCTTCCTGAGCACCTAGGATTCCAGATGTGAGTCAGCAGTGGCCAGCAAGTGTAGCTTTAACTACAGCACTCATTTGAACTGTCTGTGTGATTGATGTATACATTGTCCCGCAAGCCTGGAACCCTGGAAGCATGGTTTGGGGGGAAAGAATAAAATCATCTGTAGCCTTCTGATCTCACATGCATGCATACATCCATTTTCTAGTTAACTTTCATAGGATAGGTTGTAGAGAAGTAATTGAAAGTGCAAAGTTAAAACGTGTAAATCCTCACTGAATATGAACTCAGTTTTGTAAAGGAGGAAGACTAGAATAGTTTGTGCTAAATGAGTCAGCACAGGAGATCTTCATTAGAATCCAATGGTAGAAACTTCCAGGGATTGGGTGGTTAGTAATTAATTAGCCAGAGAAACTGGACAGATGGCAGAGGTTAAAATTATTCAGAAGGCCGTGATTCTGAGGTCAGACTCTCTGTAACACCGACGGATCTGCTGTGTTGTGTATTTTAGTTAAAAATCATAGCAGAGAAATGAAAGTTTTTAAGGGAGGCTTCTGCGCTTCAAACTTTTACTAAATAGTTTGGAAACTATTTTTAATGCAATGTTTGTATGGAGGGGTAGAGATAAGGTCCAAGTATATATAAAAAATGTTCCCTCCCCCCCCAGTGGAAATAAGGGATACTATTCTTGGAAATGTGATATTTTTTTTTCTCTTGAGAGTCAAATAAATCAACAAATGACTATTTAAAGCAAGTGAGTAATCCCTTCCTCCCCTTACCCCAGCTTTTTTAAATGACTTGTTATGACTTTGCAGATATTTTTTTCCATGAATTTTCGAAGCAACAAGGAAAATACCACATTGGCATGAATAAGGAAAAAGAAATTCAAAAGCAGCTTAATCGTTAGAGTTGGGCTAGTTACACGCCTGGCCTGGTTATCCTTGAGATGCAATGTCAAAGAGCTTCCCACCCTACAGGAGAAGAAGCGAATGGCTGCCATCCTGGAATCTTCTGATCGTATTCATTAAAGATGGTGAAAGGACTTCATATGGATACATAAACACTTACTTACCTAAAGACTATATGTGCATTCATTTCTCTTAAAAATTGGTTACATTCGCCAAGCAATTGGTGGCTCACGCCTGTTATTCTAGCTACTCAGGAGGCTGAGATCTGACAATCAGGGTTCAAAACCCTCCCAGGCAGAAAAGTCCGTGAGACTCTTATCCTCAATAAACTACTCAGAAAAAGCAAGAAGTGGTGCTGTGGCTTACATGGTAGAGTGCTAGTCTTTGAACTCAGAGCCCAATGTTTGAGTTTAAAAACAAAACAACACAAAACAAAATTGGTTAGTCTCATGTTCCTTGAGCAAAAAAGTTCAGGGACAGTGCCAAGTTCCTGAGTTCAAGCTTCAGCGCTATTACAACACACACACACACACACACACACACACACACACACACACACACACACACACACACACCAGAAAACCTTGGTTGCCTGCCTCATTTTTTAATGGTATATTCAAGAATGAAAAACCATGATTAAACTCTGTAAACAATGAACAATTTAATAGAAGAATGTCAGGAAGCTCAAATATGTTTTGAATGGGGGGAGAGGCCCTAATGGGAGAGGGGGTAGATCAATAGAAAAGGGAACAGTGGAAGAAGAAAAGTCATAATATTCAGTGTCTCTATGTGAAAAAGGAAGTGGGAATCTTCAGGTGATTGGAAGAGCAAGGGCAGCAGAAATATGGAAGGTGAATAGATATGGAAGATGGTTTGCATCAAGATATTCCGAACCCATAAATGGACATATTAACCTGTAACCCATTCATACAACCATTTGAGGGAGAAATAAGTATATATTAAAAAAGCAAAAAAGAAAAGAAGAAGTAGAGGTATGGTTGAAGCAATAAAGCCACAGCCTTGAGCAGCTGAAGTTAAGCAAGAATATTAAGCGCTGTGTTCAAGTCCCAGTACCAGCGTGCACGTGTGTACGCACGCGCGCACACACACACACACACACACACACACACACACACACACCCCACACAAATAAAACAATTAAAAATTAAGAACTAAAGCCAGGCAAAGATGCCTGTAATCCCATATACACAGGAGGCTGAGATCTGAGGATCATGGTTCAAAGCCAGCCCAGGCAAGAAAGTCTATGAGACTCATCTCCAATGAACCACCAGAAAACCAGAAATGGAGCTGTGGCTCAAACTGTTAGAGCACTAGCCTTGAGCTGAAGAACTCAGGGACAGCATCAAGGCCCTGAGTTCAAGCCCCACAGTCGAAAAGAAAAAAGAATTTGAAAAATGAAACATTGAAATATTTTTAAAAAACTAAAAATTAAAAAGAAGCACATTGGTTAATTTGTTTAAACATTCCACACAAAGGCCTTTTCTATGATCCCTGATTTCATTTCATCTTAGCTTCTGATACTTTAAAAGTTGACTCCATCTAAACTTTGCCTGATGATGGCTTTTAAATTGCGGTGAACTCACACAAGGAAAAATACATGGTAATACCAATAAAATGGGAGGGATAGCAGAAATATCTCACTCACTCACTGCCCAGTGTGATGATGGATTATTGTTGTCTCCGGCCCAATGTCCAATAGCTAGATCATTAGAATATTATATCCGGATACCAGTGTAATTCTTTTTTCTTTTCATTTTGTGTTGATTCTTAGGGCTTGAACTCTGAAGGCTGGTTCTCCACTGTTTGAGCCTTACCTCTACTTTTGAGTGCATCTGCGTTTTTAATCTAACGTTTCTTCCCCGTTAAAGTCATTCTAGGGATAGATTTTTCTCCTAAAGTCCAAGGCCCAACTAAGGCTGAATGTATGAGTCATAGAATCTTAAGACTAGAAATGATGATTGCAGAAGGCACCCAGTGTAACTCATAATAGTCTGGTTTGGGGGTGATATTTTTCTTTAATGGATTAGGTGGTGATTTCATTTCCTTTTTCTCCACGCCTCTTATCTGCATTGCTTAGATGTATGGGTGTTTTATTCTGACATGTCCGTCTGTGCATAAAACAGATCTTGATGGGACCCCCCCCCCTCCATCTCCGTCCATCATCCCCCTTTCCCAAACCAACTGCAACAAGATTCATTGTTCCAGTCTCACTAATGTACACACAGCGATTACACACCCTTTGTGCTCTCTGGAACAAAACAACTAAGCAGGAGGAAGAGCAGAGAGGAATCTTTGGAAGGCCGGCATTTCTGAGAATGTAGGAATGAGTTGGTTGCTGAACAAGGGGTTGCTGGGGGAAGATCTGTGTGAGGGGGGGAAACAAAATCTCAGCGCCAGAGGAGAGAACATGGACTAAAGAGGGAGCTCAAAGGAAGTGGATTTAAGGAGCCGATTGGAGTGAGAGCCACTGTAGTTTCACAGTGTCTGGAAATTCATTCCTAAAGCCCTTGGTTGAGGGAGTAAGTTCTAGAAACAGAAGGCACATTCTTTAGAGTCACAGAGGGCTTTGTTCCTCAGGGGCCCGGGATGAGAGAGGAACTGTGCTCATTCTAGCAGGGCCAGCTCCCAGAGCAAAAAAGTTTGTCACTCTTCCTTAGAGAAAAGGATGACTGGTAATCCTCTTTGCCCCTGGAGACCAGCTGCTTTTACTGATCAACAAGAACACTGAAGTTTGAACTCTTGAAAGTTAGCAAAGATAGCTTTCCGATGGCTGTAAACCATGGTGTCAGATCCTCAGGTCTCCCAGGAGAAATGTGTGTGTGTGTGTGTGTGTGTGTGTGTGTGTCTAGAAGCTTGATGGTTCCAGGCTCTATATGCTGTCCTTGAGCTCCCTTTGCTCAAGGCTGGCGCTCTACCACTTGAGCCACAGCTCCACTTCCTGTTTTTTGGTGATTCATTGGAGATAAGCGTCTCACAGACTTTCCTGACTAGGCTGGCTTTGAACCTCAATCCTCAGATCTCAGCTTCCTGAGTAGCTGGTATTAGAGGTAAGAGACACAGCACCTGGCAGGAGGTGGCTTTTCAGTTGAGGCTTGTGGTACGGATAGGGTAAAGTCTGGGTGAAGTCTGAAATGAATGGGTCTGACCAGGTGAGAGCAGTCTTCTTGGAGGGGGGGAGTTATGTGTAGTAGGGAGCTGTGGGAAGGAGTTGAATAGATGAGCCCCAGAGGAAGATGCCTGAACATGTGAACATGAACTTGAATTCGAATCTGAGTGATAAATAGAAGGAGCCAAATCATTTTGGGTTGTAAGAAATCTAGCTGAGCCCCAGTGTGGCTCACGCCTGTAATTCCAGCAGCTCAAGAGACTGAAAGCCTTGAGCAAAATTGGTCAGGGACCGACAGCACTAGGGCCCTGAGTTCAAGCCCCAGGACCAACCAAACACAAACAAAATAAACCCCCACCAAGGAAACCAAGTAAAACAATAAAAGCCATCCTTCCCAGCCCTAGCTGATCTCTTCTACTTCAGGTTCAACCATCTACGCACACACAAAACCACAAAATTCAGCTGTGCTTTTGTTCCTTTTGGCTAATAATTGCAGATTCTGTTTAGTAGAACGGGTCTCGGCAGGTGCTCAGTCATTCTGATGGCAGCCGGGCAATCTGGGTACAGGGATAATCTCGGTGGGCCCATCAGAGACTGCTTTATGAGGGAGGAGAGCAGGCGTGAGTGGTGAAGAAGAATTTAAAATAAAAACAAGTAAAATACAAAAGGATGCCGGGACGTTAGAATACAGAGAGGCATCGAGCAGGACCGGCCTAAGCGAGTGTGCTCCGGCTCTCTGCCATGTTCATGCTCTGGGGTTGAGAAGCCACAGCCAGGGGCTGCATTATGACTTCTAAAAAGTATAATGTTTTTGTGATGGTGAGGGTGTGGGACAGAGCCGGTGACCACAGCCTACGTCTGGTGATGAGTGCATTTCTTTCTTTCTTTTGCCTTTGGCCGAGGTCATTCCTTCCTTTGCTTTTCCTCAGTTTCCCCCTTGTGTCCTACCTCACAAGGTGCGTAGTTCATTCTTTCCAGAATCCCCACTGGATACCATGAGTGCATTTGTTTTCTCTTCTTCCCTTTCTGAACCTCCCCCTTTGCCCTCCCTAAAAAGACCCTCCCCCAAAAAAGAGAGCAAAGACCCTCAAAGCAAAAACACATAGTAACGCCACCTCCACTTGATGGCTTTTGCATAGCTGTGTATAATTGTTTCAGCACCACACACACACATACACAGCTGGCCAGATGGAGACAGAGAGAGACACAAGAGACAGATACATATAATATATAATACTATATATAATATATTTAATATATAATATGTTATATATAATAAAGCACATTTTGTATATATATTAAATATATATAATAAAGCACGTTCTTCAACCTAAAAGTTGTTGGTTTTTTCCTTCTGATTTTTAAAGGCACGCACAGGGCCTGGAATCATTTTCATGGGGCGCCGGGGAGCCCCAGGGCAGGTGATGCCAGGCTGGTTGGGGCTCAGCGTGTGCAGCCTTGGGCTGCCCAGAGGGACTGGTGGGAGGGGCGGGAGGAGGCTGGTGAGAGGAACAGATGTTGCAGACCCCAGAGACGCCACAGGGGCTCTGATGATGTCCCAGAAGGGGTGGAGAGGAGGTCTCTTCTGTACCCCAGAAATAGAAAACAAGGGTGATGGGGTGCAATCACCCGGTGCGCTCCCCCAGAGGAGGGCAGAATGCTCAGAGGGCGCGTGGAGGATTCATCTAGCTGGGTTGTGGGGGAGAGAGCGGGGCCTAGACATGTCTGCTATCATATCGGTCCCCGGGATGGGGAGAAGAGGGGACCCCGGGGGAGAGGAGATCTGCAGGCCACGTCCATTGCTCGCATTATTCTCATGTGTCTTTGGACGGAGGTCCTCGGTGATGGTGGAGAGAATTCAAGTTGGTCCATTGCTCCTGTCATCTTGTACCTGGTACAATGAATGAATGAATGAATGAATGAATGAATGAATGAATGGAGGGAGGGAGGGAATGGAGGAGAAAAAGAAAATGAGTGCCTGCAACTTACCTTAGAGAAAGCTAAGAATCCAGAGAGACAAGACGCAAACCCAGGTGGTTTGGATGAACTCCAGGGGGAAGCAACAAAGCCGCCATATTGCAAAGGTGACCTGGGAGGGAAGGGAAAGATGGATGGACACAGACTGGGGGGGGTGGTAGGAGGGGGAGTTGGGGAGGTGGGGTCTTCAAATAATGGAAGAAGATGCATACTGTTGGATACATATATAATATGCATACACATGTACACACATGTGTATACATGCATATACATATATATGTATACCTATACACTATACATCTATATGTACATGTTTGTATGAATACACACATACATATGCATATATTTATATTATACAGGTGTATATGTATTTATGCATATACATGTGTATGCACATGTGTTAATATGTATATTACATACATATAGGTGTATGTATACATATATATGTATATGCATGTATATGTGTGTGTATATGTTTTGTTTTTTTCTTTGTCTCTTTTTTCCAGTTCTGGGACTTGAACTCTAGACCTGGGCGCTGTCCCTGAGCTTCTTTTGCTCAAGCCTAGTGCATTACCACTTGAGCCACAGAGCCACTTTCTGTGAGTAGTTTTATGGGAGATAAGAGTCTCATGGACTTTGCTGCCCCGGGCTGACATTGAACTGTGATCCTCAGATTTCAGTCTCCTGATTAGCTGGGCCTGACAGGCTTGAGCCACCAGTGCCAAGCTGCTAATGTTTCTTCATTTGACTTTCTGCCTATTCATTCTGGCAATGAAATCTTTATTTTAAGGATCTGGGAATTAAAGGGATGAAAGATACATGGCTACTTAAATCACTGAATAGCACATATAGTGATAGATGTATATATGTGTGTGTGTGTATCGTGCGATTATAGATCACACATACACACATGTGTGCATGCACACACACACATACTCACTCACTATCCTAGACATTGTCTTGGAGCAGAGAGTTTCCTGTTTATACCGAGGAGATAGATTGCTAACTACTAGTATTTGCTTGGGAAAAGGACAACTGAGTCCCAAGGATAAAAATCAGAGGTGCTGTCTCCATAAATTGCCCTGTTGAGTGGCATCTCCTTGTAAAACTACTTAAAGAGAAAAACATTCAAAAAAGTGATTGGCACGTGCAACGTTTCAGAAATAGTGTGGAAACTACGGGCAGATTAAATTACGGACATGCTCAAGTTTCATGGAAACTTTTCATACCAAATAAAAATAAAATAACGACGGACAGTGTGATTTGATCTGTGCTCTGGGGCCTTGTGCCATAGCCATTGCTTTAATGACTGATTAATAAAAGAATAGCGCACATTTCCCTTTAAAATAAATGACATGTTTTGAAGGAGAATAATGCTTTTCTTTGCCCCAAATGGAACTTCAAGTGCAGAATACTAATTTCACCAAAGGTGCTAGCGAGTTGTAGTTTCCCGCCCCCTCCCCCCAGTTTTTAACCTATAAGTGGCTTTCCCTGGCATTAATCATATAGCTCCGTGTATCTATATTTATAATTTTAACAGATACTTCATAAATATGGAATCAGGCGATTATCTTGATAATGTGCCACTTTGCTATAAATATAGGGATAGGGTAATTACCACTAGAACTATTTGATAAAATTCAGAAATAGATAAATAATGAATAAGTCTTCCATTCAGTCATTAAAATTCAGAAAACAAAACAAAATATATTTAGCCATTATCCTTTTGATGAATTTGGCTCTCTGCCTTGAAATCACTACCAATTTCATCTGGCGTCAAAGGAGCGTTTTTGTAAATACTGCCCAGTGTGGATGAACTGAAGACACTTGTCAATAATTGTCCATTAGCTTTATCCAAATGAAGAAGCAAATTAAGCATGAAAAAAAATACTTTGAACCACATAAAAGTTGACATATGATATACAAAATAAAATCTAGGAAATCCAATTCAACATCCTTTCTAACACCTCAAAGTGGGATACAAGTTGCAAAAATCATACCACTTCTTCCCACGTAAATATTTTAGGATGCTAACCTATTTATAACTTTACCAATGCTATTGGATGCATCTGGCTGAAAGAGCTGGTGGATTTTTCAGGTCACATGATTAGGAACAGATCTAATTCCTGTAACTTTTCTCATTCCAGCCTTTTGGCTTATTCATGAAGAATTGTGTCCAACCATTCATTCTAGGAGTATTGGCTTTAATTGTGTTGGGTGATTGCCTTTCATTTGTTCACTGCATTTCTCAACTAAAATATCCACTTAGTATGGAAAAAGGATTTCTGTTAATCACTGAAACCCAATCTTGACTAAGAAGCTGTCTCTTTTTGGTTTTAAGAGATCAAGTTTGTATGATTAGTTAAATCAATGTTAGAAAATGTGAATATACATATCAAACACATATTATTGCTAGGAGCTGCTGGTTCAGGCCCATAATCTTAGCTACACAGGAGGCTGAGATCTGAGGATTGTGGTTCAAAGCCAACCTGAACAGGAAAGGCCATGAGATTCTTCTCTCCACTTAACCACCAAAAAGCTGAATGTGGAGCTGTGGCTCAAGTGGTGGGGCTCTAGCCTTAAGTAACAAGCTCAGAGACAGCACCCAGGCCCTGAGTTCAAGCTCCAGGACTGGAGAAAACAACAACAGAAAAAAAAGAATGTTTATTATCTTTACCTGGCTTTTATTCTGCATCATTTATTACCTGCTTCCACATTCTATTTCTTGTTGATGGCTTTAACTAATGTCAACTCAAATCCCAGTGACTCAGGAGGCTGAGATCTGAGGTTCAAAGATCAAAACCAGCCCAAGTAGGGGAAAAAAAAATCCATGTGACTGGTATCTCCATTTAACCACTAAAAAGCTGGAAGTGGAGCTATGGCTCAAATGGTAAAGTGCTAGCGGTGAGCAAACAGGCTCAGGAACAGTGCTCAGGCCCTGAGTTCAAGTCCCAGGACTGGCACCAAAGCAAAAAAGAAAAAGAAATAAAAAAGGCAAGAAATATTCTAAAAGACATTCTAATATTCATAACAACTGACCATACCACAATGCATGCCATAACTTTCAGAAGTGTCCAAGAGACTTCCATGTTTTGTCATACATTTGGAAGGTCTCTTAAATTTAAATTGGAAGGAAATGAATGATGCGAATGGCTCTCAGTGGTAAATCAGGTCCTTTCAACCTCTTAAAACATGTTTGTTTCACTTAGATCAAGTTACCAATAATGTTCTGATGATAATGAATAGAAAAGCTGCCTTTATTTTGTGTGTGTGGGGGGGGAGAGAGTAAAATATTGTTCAATAGAAACCTTGATGTGATTCAGAAACTTGGAAAGAATAATAATCAGTATTGGGGGGAAAAAACCAGCAGCAACAACAAAATAAAAACCAAAAAGCTGGAAACAGCTCACTCCACAAGAGTAAAATGTCTAAATCAAGTAATAGAAAAAAAACAAAACAAAACACCAAGAACTGGATCTATATAGATAGTATGTGATTACTATGTGATATTTTAAATGTCGCAAAAACAATTCTGTCCTTTGTTTAGGGATAGACATAGAAATTTGAAAGAATAAATATTAATAAATATGTATATATGCACATATACATACATATCAACCTCTGAATTTATGTATATATATGTGTGTATATGTGTATATCCACACATAGATGTATGCATTTTTTTTTAATTTTTTTATTGTAGAGATACTATACAGAGGGTTACAGTTACATGAGTGAGGTAATGAGTACACTTCCACTTCCTCTTGAACATTGTTACCCCCTCCATTGTTTTCCCCCTACTATCCCCTCCCTCCCTCCCTTCCCCAAGGTTCTTTTTTTTTTTTTTTTTTGATCGTGATTAAGTGATTACTTAATTTCCGGAAATTCACAGTATTGTGGAATAATGATGCTCATTTAAAGTCACAAGTTCATTCTAACTTTCCTGGAGCAAATTGTCTATCACAGTCTGTAATATATAACGGTGCTCATATGTTATATACCATATATGTGATCAGCAGCATGGGGATATTTAGTAGTGGTTCAACCAGATGAGTGGGAATTCTTTGTTTCTTAAGTCCTGTTAGTTTTGTCATATCACCTAACATTTTGGATTCATCATCCACTTATCAGGGAGACCATGTACTGTTTGTCTCTTCGTTCTTGGCTTACCTCGCTCAACATGATTCCTTCTAGCTCCATCCATTTCCCTGCAAATGCCATTATTTTGTCATTTCTAATGGCTGCATAATATTCCATTGTGTATAGATACCACAATTTTTGGATCCATTCATCTGTGGTGGGGCATCTAGGTTGTTTCCATATCCTAGCTATTGCGAACAGTGCTGCAATAAACATGGAGGTGCATGTGTCTTTGTATATTGGTTCTTGTTGTTCAGGGTAGATGCCTAGAAGTGGTATGACTGGGTCGTAAGGGAGGTCAATCTTTAGCTTTCTAAGGACCCTCCAGACTGCTTTCCAAAGTGGTTGTATGAGTGTACATTCCCACCAGCAGTGTAATAGCGTTCCTCGTTCTCCACATCCCCTCCAGCATTTGTCGTTGGCTGATTTGTGGATGTGGGACATTCTGACTGGGGTAAGGTGGTATCTCAGGGTTGTCTTTATTTGCATTTCCTTCACCACCAGGGATGATGAACATTTCCTCATGTGTTTCTTTGCCATTTTTATTTCTTCATTTGAGAAGTCCCTCTTTAGTTCCCTTGCCCATTTAGTAATTGGTTTGTTGGGTTTGGGAGGGATTAGTTTCTTGAGTTCCCTGTATATACAGGATGTTAACCCCTTGTCTGATATATTGCTGGTAAATATTTTTTCCCAATTAGTTGGTTGTCTTTCTAGCTTGGTTGCGATAGCTTTATCTGTGCAGAAGCTTTTTATTTTAAGGTAGTCCCATTTGTCGAGTCTCTCTCCAATTTGTTGTGACCCTGGGACTCTGTTCAGGAAGTTCCTTCCTGTGCCTATTAGTTCAAGTGTCTCTCCTACTCTGTCCTGCAGTAGTTTCAGAGATTCAGGTTTAATGTTAAGGTCTTTAATCCATTTTGAGTTGATGTTGGTGCATGGTGATAGGCTGGGGTCCACTTTTAGTTTTCTGCATGTGGCTACCCAGTTTTCCCAGCACCAGCGGTTGAAGAGGCTGTGTTTCTTCCATTGTATGTCTTTGGCTCCTTTGTCGAATATCAGCTGGCTGTAGGCCTGTGGATTTATTTCTGGATCTTCTATTCTGTTCCATTGGTCTTCAGGTCTGTTTTTGTGCCAGTACCATGCTGTCTTTGTTATTATAGCTCTGTAGTAGAGTTTGAAGTTCGGCATGGATAGCCCTCCCATATTGTCTTTATCCCCTAGAATTGTTTTGGCTATTCTAGGTCTTTTGTTGTTCCATATGAATTTTTGGACTGTTTTCTGTATTTCAGAGATGTACGTCATTGGGATTTTAATAGGAATTGCATTGAATTTGTATATTAGTTTTGGAAGTATTACCATCTTTACTATATTAAGTCGGCCTATCCAGGGAGCATGGGAGGTCTTTCCATTTCCTAGTGTCTTCTGCAATTTCTTTCTTTAACTTTTTATAGTTCTCATTAAATAGTTCTTTTACATCTTTGGTTAGGTTAATTCCTAAATATTTTATTTTTCGGGAGGTTATTGTGAATGGGGTTGCTCCCTTTATTTCCCTCTCTTCCTGTACATTATCAGTGTATAGGAAGGCAACTGATTTTTGTGGGTTTATTTTGTATCCTGCTATTTTGCCAAGTGATTTATGATTCTAAGAGTTTGGGGATGGAGTTTTTGGGATCTTGGAGGTATAGTATCATGTCGTCTGCAAAAAGGGATAGTTTAACTTCTTCTTTTCCTATGCGGATCCCTTTAATGTCTTTTTCTTGCCTTATTGCCCTGGCTAAGGTTCTAGGACTATATGAAGAGGAGTGGAGACAGTGGGCATCCTTGCCTTGTTCCTAATATTAGGAGAATTGGTTGTAGCTTTTCCCCATTAAGTATAATATTGGCTATTGGTCTGTCATAAATGGCTTTTATTGTTTTTAGAAATGTTCCTTCTATTCCTATTTTCTCCAGAGCTTTTAGCATGAATGAATGTTGAATTTTGTCAAAGGCCTTTTCTGCATCTGTAGCGATAATCATGTGATTCTTGACCTTGGCTCTGTTGATATGTTGGATTACATTTATTGACTTACGTATGTTAAACCATCCCTGTGTCTCTGGGATGAAGCCTACCTGATCATAGTGAATTATTTTTTTTATGTGTTTCTGGTTTCTGTTAGCTAGAATCTTGTTAAGGATCTTTGCATCTGTGTTCATCAAGGAGATTGGCCTGTAATTCTCCTTTTTGGTTGGGTCTTTGCCTGGTTTGGGGATGAGTGTGATATTGGCTTCGTAGAATGAGTTTGGGATAGCTCCTTCCTTCTCTGTTTCTCTGAAGAGCTTGAGGAGTATGGGTATTAGTTCTTGTTTGAAGGTCTTATAGAATTCTGCTGTGAATCCATCTGGTCCTGGGCTTTTTTTTGTTGGAAGACTTTTGATAGCTTCCTGTATCTCATTATAGGATATTGGCTTATTTAATTGGTTAACTTCTTCTTTGCTCAGTTTGGGCAACTTGTATTTCTCTAAAAATGCATCCATTTCTGCCCGATTTTCTTCCTTTAGAGAGTATAGCTTTTGAAAGTAGTCTGTTAGAATTGTTTGGATATCTTGGGTACGTGTGGTGATGTTTCCCGTGGCATCCCTAATCCTATTAATATGGGTTTCCTCTCTTCTTTTTTTAATTAATCTAGCCAATGGGCCATCAATTTTGTTTATTTTTTCAAAGAACCAGCTTTTTGTTTGGTTTATTTTGGTTATGGTTTTCTGATTTTCTAATTGGTTAATCTCTGCTTTTAATTTGGTTATCTGGCTTCTAGTAGCTTTAGGTCCCATTTTTTCCTGTTTTTCTAGCTGTTTTAATTG
>NW_027205095.1:0-17600 GCF_024711535.1 Dipodomys merriami | reverse complement strand
ATGCAATGTATATATAATATTGCATATTATATAACATTGCATATATATTATATAGTATATATACTATAGTATATATTGTATAATGCATTACATAATATATATTATATAATAATATATTATATATTAATATGTGTTTTACATATATAGATTGTGTGTGTGTGTGTGTATGTGTTCGTGCGTGCGAGTGTGTGTGTGGGTACTCTAGTATGGTGCTTGTTTGAATGCATAGAACCAGAAATTAGATAAAGGAAAAAGACTATAGTCGAGCATGCCACATGTAAAAGTAAATATTAATAAACACAATAAAATTTTGTCTCAAAAAATAAACTGAACAGAAGAAGCCAGTCATAAAAATGACATATTACTTTATAATTCTTTTTACATGAAAGTCAAGAAAAGGTGAGAATAATTGTAGTGATGGTCGATCAATCGTACAACCTGTGACTCAGTATGGAGTTGAAGTTTACTACAGAAAGACACGAGATCTTTTAGGGGGTCAAGGAATACCTTTATACTTTGTGGTGGCTGTGGATAAGTGTGAATTCATGAGAATATTGAAATGGTATATATGTATACTATTAAGTCATAATTTACTAACGTGATTGAAAACTAGGCAAATGATAGGAACTTTAAAAGAACAATTAAGTTATTAAAAATAGTACAGTATGTTGTCAAATAAAATAAAATACAATTTAAAAAAAATAGTAAAGAATTCAGATAGGAGTCCATGTCTATACTGACAAGTATGTGAATATTTAATAAATACGAAATGATGTTCTTTCTCATGATAGAATGCTAACTGATCAATATAAATTGAATGAGAGAATTTAGTGTAGATGCCCCTTCCACATAATCTAATAGATATGTTGTACATCCCAGAGCACTCAAACCTCACACAGTACATAGTGATGTCTGAAATTGAATTTATGGCAAATATGTACAAGTCCTTTTTTACAAGTCATAAGACTTATTTGTGTGTGTATGCCTTATTTGTGTGTGTATGCCAATCCTGGGGCTTGATCTGAGGGCTTAGGCACTGACCCTGAGCTCCTTTTTCTCAAACGTAGTGCTCTACTAATGGAGCCATAGAACAACTTCTGGCTATTCTTGAATAATTTTTGCAGATAAGTGTCACAGATTTCCATTCCCAGGCTGGCTTCAAAACAGCAATCCTCAGATCTCAGCCTTCCCAGTAGCTAGGATTATAAGTATGAGCCACCATTGCCAGCTCTCTCATTAAATTATTAGAGGAGAAACATCAGTACACACTGAAACAATGAATCCAAATATTTCAGAATCTAATCAGGAATACTTTTTCAGAGGTAACCTACAGCAACTTCTTTTGAGTTTTTATTAGCATATATAGAGACATTTTCATGCAGACATAAAATGTACTCAAATCAAAAGTATTCATTTTTTCTATCCCTTCTTAAGGCAATTTTGGTAACTTTTACTTGGTTTTATTTTTTTGGCAGGTCCTGGATCTTGAAATCAGTGCCTGGGAACTATGCCTATGCTTCTTTTGCTCAAGGCTAGCTTGCGACCAAATAAGCCACAGCTCCACTTCCTTTTTTAGTGGTAGTGTACTGGAAGTAAGACTCTCGCAGACATTTCCTGCTCAAATTGCCTTGAAATAGGATCCTCAAATCTCAGCCTCCTTCTTAACAAGAATTACACTTGTCAGCCAAATTTTCCAGCTTCATTTTTTTGTCAGTCCTGAGGCTTGAGCTATGGGCCTGCGCATTGTCTCTGATCTCTTCAGCCCAAGGCCAGTGCTCTATCGCTTGAGCCACTGCGCCACTTCCAGTTTTCTGGTGGTTAAATAGAGAGAAATGTCTTATGTACTTTCCTGCCTTGACTGGCTTTGAAGCATGATTCTTAGATCTCAGCCTACTGAGTAGCTAAGTTTACAAGCTTTGGCCACCAAAGACTGTCTCATTGTTCATTTTTATATGTGCATATAAAGTACTTTGACCTATATTTATCCTGTCTACTTGGCCTTCCCCTCTCTCTGCTACCCCCTGATAGCCATATAATAGCTTTCTTAATCAAATGGTTAAAGTAAACCAATCAAAGGGAGAAATAAAAAGGTTGTTCTGACATGAGCACACTATCACTTCAAGTTAAAAATCGATAAACAGCAAATTAGGCAAAACATCTAGGAGATTCAAATTGCGGGATATTGAACAAAGTAAGTCCTCATCTTCATGATTCAAGTCAAATTAATAGGAAATCAGAAACTGCTGTAGGCAGTTCTAGGCAACCAGTGAGCCTGAGTAGCCAACTGAGTATGTGATACTGTAGTTTGAAGGAGATATGGATAGTATTAATGTATTGCTTTGTAAAGTCCCTGACTTCAGTTGTTGTGCTGTGATGATGTTGAGAATGTCTTTGTTCATAAGATGTATATTACGTCTTCAAGGGTATTGACACTGTAATGGCTTTGACTAAAACTTCATTGGGAAATCCTAGCTACTCAGAGGGTGAGATCTGAGGATCATGGTTCAATTGTCTCCATTTAACCACCAAAAAATCTACAAGAGGAGCTGTGGTTCAGGTGGTAAAGCATTAACTTTGACAGGGGAAAAAGAAAACAGAGACAGATCCAAGACTTGAGTTCAATTTTTTTAAAAAAATGATTGGGGAGAAGGCAAAAGGATGTCAAAACCAAGAGTGAAATATGTTATCAGAGTTTGGAGATTACCATCTAGGATGCCTTTAACCACGAATGCCTCTTTTAGATGACTTTTTCTTGTGATTTTTGTTTGTAGGCAAAAAGTATTGAATTACAGAATAAAAATATGTCTCTCTTTACCTAAAACAAAGTTCAAAAAGAAGAAAAAGCCTACCTTGTGCATGCCTATAAAGCGGTAGTCACTTGAGGGGATTGAAGAGAGCATAAATAACTTAGTGCCTGCAGAGAATAGGGTGTCAGACCAGAAGAGCAAAGAAGCAGCCCAGGAACCATTGTCACTCTGTGGCCTCACTTCTGTGATTATGTACAGAACCATGTGTCCACTCACTGAGTCTAAGGATTTTGTCATGGTTAGGAAACCAAGCTAATTCTTTATTCAATCTTCTCAATCTCCCCTGTCTGATTTCACAATTTCTTAACTTAGCTCGTGTATTTCATGCTTTTTGGAAATCATATTAATTTTTCTTAAAGCTTTATTGCTCTAAAATAAATATTATGCATGTTAAAGGAGATTTGGTGGATGATTGAAATGGAAATAGTGAAGTTCTGTTAAAACAACAAAAGAGTTGGGAAGAGTAAGACCATGGGAAAAGGTGCAATAAAGATAGTGTCTACATAATCTCTTCATGGGAATAGTCTTAGCTGTGTGACATCTTCAGCCCATCTATATGAAGCCACTGTTCCTTATAAATGGTGGCCTTGGGAACTACCACTCCACAAGGAACTGACAAGTGTCACTGCTTTTTTTGTTTTGCCTTTTCTTTTCTTTTTCTTCTTTTATTGTGAAAATACCATACAGAAGAGTTACAATTACATGGGCAAGGTAATGAATACATTTCTTATCAAGCATTGTTGCTTCCTCCTTTGTTTCACCTTCCCATCCTTTCCCCTCTCCCTCCCTTCCAATCTCACTCCCCCAACGCCCAAAGTTGTAAAGTTTGTTTTTTGACATAATGTTTTGTACATCTCACTGTCTTATACAAAGCACATTCCTGGCTTTTGGTCTTCTTAGAGAGGAAAAAAATTATGTGTGATTTTTATTGTTTTACATTCAGTTAAGCTGGGGTATAAAAGGTCTCAGGTTTCTCACAGAAGAGGACATGACTACTTTTCCATGATTAATTCCATTTCAAGAGGAAAAGCTGTGATTGGGTAAAATCGCACTCATATATTTAAACTAACTATCTGGTGCTATTGATTACTGAAATGAATGAATAAATATATCAGACAATACAAAAAGAGAATCCTATAAATTATTTATCCTTAATCTAAAAGAAAGGACGAGGGTTTGGGGGGGTTGGTCCTGGGGTTGGAAGTTGGCCTTGTCTTTCCAAGAAAGTTCTGTGCCTCTTAGAATCAAACCTCTGGCCCTATGTTGAAGTGGGAAAATTGAAGTGGCAAAAATACATGGTTTGCAGGCAACTCTGATCCTCTATTCTAAATTGTGACTTTTGGACCCATAGCTTGGGTAAGTAAAGCTTTATAGATATATTCTAGCCTTATCAAAATGCTTCTGTATCACCAAATGACTTTACGGTATATTTCTCCCTTTTGATCATCAGATTACTTTTTTGGGAGGTGTGCGGTTGGGGGCTAGTCTTGGGGCTTGAAATCTGGGCCTAGGCACTATCCCTCAGTTCCTCAGCTAAAGGTTCGTGTTCTAGCCCTTAAGCCACAGTGCCATTTCCAGTTTTCTAGTGGTTAGTTGTAGATAAGAGTTTCATGGTCTTTCCTGCCCAGGCTGGCTCTGAACTAAGGTCCTCAGATCTGAGCCTCCTGAGTAGCTTAGATTATAGGCATGAGTCAGTGCTGCCTGGCTCAGATTGCTTTTAAGTTTGTAACTTTAGAATTGTGACTCTATATCACATGTAATTAACATTCTCTATTAGAAAAGTCATTTTTTGTATAATTATATTTACAATTGGCACATGGTGATCCAAATATTAAGCACCATGTCCAAGTAGTAAGTACCTGAGGAAACAAAGTTTAGTTTCTCTGATACAATGTTGGAGACACTAGTGGTTTAAAATTTTCCTTAGTGAAATAGGTAAGAGACAATTTTCCAATGTCTGCTTGGTATGGTAAACAGGATTTCTTAGGCATGGTAACACTTTTCATTATTCAAAACACATATATTTTATATAGTCCTTACCCCTACCCTAATTCCCTACTATGATTTTGTCATCCCTGTCCAATTCTTCGGGATGTAGTCCTCTTTTCTATCATTCTAAATCTCATCTCTATCATTATATGTTTATCAGAATTTGTATTTTGCCCTAATTTGGTGGACATAAGTCCACTTCTCCCACTCTTTACCCCCTCTGACAGATTTTATAGGTAGAAAAAGTTTTTTTTTTTCCTTAGTGAAAATATTTCTAATCAGATGCCGGTAGCTCACACCTATAATCCTAGCTACTCAGGAGACTGAGATATACGGATCACAATTCAAAACCAGCAGGAAAGTCCATGAAAGTCTCATATCCAAATAACCACCAGAAAACTGAAAGTGGCTATGTGGCTTAAGTGGTAGAGCGTTAGCCCTGAGCTAATGTGCTCATGGTCAGTCCCAGTCTGAGTTCAAGTCCCATGACCGACTGGAAAGAAAAAGAAAATATGCCTAACAAGACATTTAAAATATTGTCTGGAAGCTTTTTATTTATGGATGTATGGAGAGTATTTGCTTTTTTAAATTTCCAAGCCACTATTTAATGACCATTATTTTAGTATTGGGCAACTTTACTATTTTAATGGTTTTTTTTTTTTTTTCAGTCAGGGGGCCTGAACTCTCATCGTGGGCACTATCCGTGAGCTCTTCAGCTCAAGGCGAATGCTCTACCACTTGAGCCACAGCTCCACTTCTGGCATTTTCTGCATATGTGGTGCTGAGGAATTGAACACAGGGCTTCATGCCTGCAAGCCAAGAACTCTACCATTGAGCTACCTTCTCAGCCCACTATTTTAATTTTTATAGGCTGGAGGGTTGTTTATTTTGTTTTGATTTTGCTCATAATTGTGTATGAAGTCAGGGTCCCATACTTACCTTGCTTACTTAGCTGGTAGTCTACCACTTTAATCATAGCTAAAGCCTTGCTGTGCTTTGTTTGTTGAAGATGAAGTTGTACACATTTCTGCCTGGGTTGGCTTCAAACCACCGTTCTCCAGATCTCAGCCTTCTAAATCACTAGGATAATAAGCCTTAGCCAGCAGTGCACATATGAATTTTCTTTTCAAAACTGTGGCATGTAAGTCAGATGTGGGTAGCTCACATATATATTCCTAGCTGTTGATGAGGCTGAGATATGATGCCAGCCCGAAGAAGGAAATTTTTTGACACTCTCATTAACATACTACTCAGAGAAGACCCGAAGTGGAGCTGTGTCTCAAGTGATAGAGTGCTAGCCTTGAGCTGAACAAGCTCAGGGACAGTACCCACTCCCTGATTTCAGACCCCAGGCCCATCCCGGGGCAGGAGAAGGGAAGAAGGATGCCACATACTAAAATGTGATTCTTACAGTAAATTGTAAACTCTTCTTCACAAACTCTCATACCTAGTCTTCCCCCTTCTCCTTTTTAGAGGCCACACTACTACAGTTTTCTTGTGTCTTAAAGAGGCATAGACACTTGAACTATTATGTAGTTTTTGTTTTACATTTAATTAAATTTAGAACTTTAAATAACTTCTATAAATTATGATATAGATTTACATTATTTACCTTATTGAAAATTAATTGATATTTTTGAAAAGCATAGAATACAATCTTTTTGTCATGGGTCCCAGTGTATACTAAGGAACATTATTGGCTGGAAAATAATTTGGTTGCTTGTTTGTTGCATCGTTTAAACATATATTGAATTTGGTGGCTTTAACCATTTTTCTACCAAACAATTAACAAACTATAAACTATGTTTTCTCATTGGATTTTGTTTTGGTCTTTTGGGCGGTTTTGGCTTTTGGGGTGCTAATAGGCCAATATAGGGCTGGAACTCAGCCTGAAGCTCTTGCTTAGAAATTTTTACTCAAGGCTTCCTTTGTACCATTTGAATAGCATTTCCACTGCTAGCTTTTTGCTAGTTCATTGAAGATGACAATCTTGAGGACTTATTTTCATGGGTTGGCATCCAACTTAAATTCTCAGATCTCAGCCTCCTAAGCAGCTAAAATTACAAGATTTAGCTGAACCCTGGCTATATTCAGCTACTGTTGAAATACAAACAATTATTTCTGTTGGAGTCAGCAAGGGCACATTATTCTGAAGCAATTGTATATGATTATGTATTTGAAATATATAGTGAAATACAGTTATGTAAGTGTGTGTGTGTGTGTATATATATATATATATATATATATAAATAAATATAAATATATATATATATATATTCATCAATTTAAATGTGCAGAGGTGAATGAAGATGTATGTGTTGATCTTGAGGAAAGATTTCACCTAGGGCTCTTCACAGACATGGTTAACGAGTACAGAATGCTTGAGGTTAAAATTTAGGAAAATATAAAAAGCATCCCAACCATATGTTTCCCTCCCTAATGCATGCATATCCTGCAGTGTTATGATGGTTACATTAGTGTGTGTGAGCAAGTGCTGGGGCTTGGATGCTGCCCCTTAGGTATGTTACTCAAGGCTAGTACTCTGCCATTTATACCAACTTTCTGCCTTTTACTGGTTATTTGTGGAGATAGCAGTCTCATGGACTTATTTACACAAGCTGGCTTTGAACTGGGATCCTCAGATCTCAGTCTTCTGTGTAGCTAAGTATACAGAGCTGAGCCACCAGTGCCAAGTTTTTCATCATTACTTTTACAACCTACATACATATTCACATCTCTCTCATCAAAAGCACTCACTTTTCACTCTAACTGACAATGTGTGAGGAAAGATGGTTAAGCAGATAAGTTAGAAAATGGGCTTCTAGTCCCATTAACATCATTCTGGTAGGTTTTTACCCTTCAGGGAGGGAATACATATTTCCTCTTTCACTCTGTCTTTTTCTAGAAGTCAGTTAAATGTTTCTGATACATCTTTCAAAGATATCACAAACACTAGATAATATGTTAATATATGTGAAATTATTTTTGGGTCAGGGGTCTTGTGTGTCTGGAGCTTCAGAGGAAAGAGGCTGTTAAGCTGGGCTGCAGGCACAGAGTTTATGTTTTCTGTCTGCTGGTTGCAGATAGGAAGGTTTCCTTCCTGGGAAGGTTTGAACCCATATCCTCTGATATCAGCTTTTGCTTAGCTAGGATTACCAGCAAGAGCCACCAAAGCCTACCTCAGGTTAGAAGGCTTGTTTTTCATTCTTTCCTTTTTGTTTCCTCTAAGGTCAAATAGGTGGCCTCGTTGTGTGTCATAATAAAGTGTTTTGTATTATGCCTCTTTGCTTCTGGCTTTTCTGAAACTCATTTTGTCAGTGCTTGGTGAACAAAATTGTTCTGAGGCCAGTAGCATTTTCCTTCTGAGATGTGAGGTAGTTTACTTCAATCACTTATCACTTTGGCAAAGCAAGCAGGATTTTTCTGTTAAATCCTACTTCATGAGAGAGCATTATGATTAGAAGGTATGTTCACACTTCAGTATAGTCCCTATTTTATAAATTTAGGTTACAATATTGGGTGGAAGAATGATTACTGTTAGATTAGTTTGATAATTATTCTCTAGGTTTTACTCCTTAAGGATCATTAACTCAAAAGGGGATTAAATACATTCAGACAATAGTAGAAGGTGACTACTACTAATTTGATGTATGTGGGCAGATGATCAGAATTCTCATGATTACTAAAATGATTTCTTCCAATTTTCGGTGGTAGACTGCTATGCTATCTGTGAGGAGACAGTGATGCTGGAGCTTTGAAAAGTGGCTATGAAGCAGGATTTGGGAGGAGAGCATTTGGTAGGGATACCTTTTCCAGGGCTCGTGAACTAGAATCCCCAGGCATGAGGACTCAGAGTCACATATTGTTTGTTCCCTATCTTGGAACTTGAATTGAGAGCCTGGAAACTGTCCCTGACTATTTTTTTGCTCAAGGCTAGTTCTATACTACTTGAACCACAACTCCACTTCAAGATTTGGGGTTTTGAATTATAGATCGAGTCTCATGGAATTTCCTGTTTGGTCTGGCTTCAAATCTGATCCTCAGATATCAACTGTAGAGAGCTGCGTGCAGCCGCACCTGGAAGATGGCACCGGCTTCTGCCCTCCGCCTTCCCGATGGCGAGTGCTCTCTGTGGTAAACAACTCCTTATATGGCTAAGGCAAAGAATCTGGCTTGCTTCTGTGCACCTGAACCTATTGGTGGTTCCCACGTGACGTATCAGGGTTGGCTACCCAGCAGGTACTTAAGGCTGTGGGGAATTCTCCCCGGGGTTGAGGTCAGAAGATTGCTCAAAGGTCCTGAATAAACTGCAGAGAGAAGAGCTCGGTGTCGCGTCTTCCTTGCTGGTCGAGGAGGTCGTGACAGGTGGTAGCCCGTACGGGGACTCAGGCATAACCCCAAGGAGGACTCAGAACTCTCTGCGGTCAGGGTGGTGCACCGGTAAGTTCCCAGGTAAAAGGGGAATCCGTGACAAGAGGGGGGGGATTTTTGCTCTTCTCGGTAGATAAAGAGAGAGCGAGAACCCGGGGCTAGTCAATAGAGTAGCCAAAAGTGAAAGTAAAAGATTGTTTACCAGGTTAAGATTTTTAAAACATGGGCTCTTCTTCTTCACACCCAATTTTTTGGCTCTTAATGAGCTACTGCATTCAAAAAAGTTAAAAATAAAAAAAGAGTACTTTAGAGAGATTTTTGGATGAATGTGACATCATTGCCCCGTGGTTCGCTGTTTCCGGAAGCCTCACGGTGGCCTCTTGGGAGAAACTAGGGAGGGACCTAGATTTTGCCTCTGAACAAGGAACGCTTAAGAGCGGAGTGAGACCAATATGGAAACTGATAAGAGGCTGTCTTGAGGACCAGTGCTGTGGTGGGGCAGTGGAGAATGGTCAGGCTGCCCTAGAAATGCTGCAGGAAGAAAGATCAGAAGGGGCTGGGAAAGTAGGGGGCTGGGAAAGTAAGGGGCTGGGAAGGTGGCTCAGTGGTAGAGTGCTTGACTTGCATGCATGAGGCCCTGGGTTCGATTCCTCAGCACCACATGAACAAAAAGAATAAAGCTGGAAGTGGCTCTGTGGCTCAAGTGGTAGAGCACTAGCCTTGAGCTGAAGAGCTGAGGGATAATGCCCAGGCCCAGAATCGGGCCCCACAACTGACAGGAAACAAAACAAAACAAAACAAAACAAAAGAAGGGCGGACCACTAACTAATGCTGGATTAGCTGCTGCTGTGGTGCAATTAACTCAGAAGAAAGGGGGAGGCTCAAGTGCATGCTTTGATGCGGCAAGATGGGACACATAAAGCGTAATTGCCCTGAAAAGGGAAAAGTGATAGAAACAGGAAAAGGGACAACAGCCTAAGCAGCCTGGGCTATGTCCTAGATGTAAAAAGGGGAAGCATTGGGCAAATGAATGCCGATCTGTGAAAGACATCAACGGTCAACCCTTAATGCAGGCCCAGGAAAAAACCTATTCAAAAAACGCTGCAAATTTGTCTAAACAGTTGTCTAGTTATCTTTTAGGTAATTGAACTGGGGAGTTCGACAGCCTGATGGAAGAGCTCAGGGTTGCCATCGTCATGGTGAACTCGACCCGAGTGGATGCCGGATTGGCAGAGGGGTTATCTTCATGGATCTCCACTGCTATGAATCAACTTAAGGAGTGGGCAGGTTTGGGAGCCCTGACAGGCCTCCTGGTATTAGCCTCCTTGGTATGTCTGTGATGCATTTGCCAAATTAGAGGTTCTCAGCATCGCAATGCAGCCATGATTATCCAAGCCTTTACAGCCATTGGAGCAGGACAGTCCCCCCATGTATGGCTTGCTAAGACTGGCCTTTTTTGAGCACAGGATGCGAGGCTTGAGCACTGCACTTGGGGTCCACCGAGGTCATGAGCCCCAAGAAGAGCATGTCTGATTGCATGTGGGTTGATACCCTAAGTCCTACCTCTGTAAAAAGTTATCGGACGAGTCTGGTAATCATTCGAGTGGATAACACCTGAGTGAAGATCAGTACAATGTCCCAAATTTCTTCTACAGAGATCAGACCTCTACTCTTGCCTGTTGCAAAATAAAAAAGGGGGAACTGTAGAGAGCTGCGTGCGGCCGCACCTGGAAGATGGCGCCGGCTTCTGCCCTCCGCCTTCCCGATGGCGAGTGCTCTCTGTGGTAAACAACTCCTTATATGGCTATGGCAAAGAATCTGGCTTGCTTCCGTGTACCTGAACTTATTGGTGGTTCCCAGGTGGCGTATCAGGGTTGGCTACCCAGCGGGTACTTAAGGCTGTGGGGAATTCTCCCCGGGGTTGGGTCAGAAGATTGCTCAAAGGTCCTGAATAAACTGCAGAGAGAAGAGCTCGGTGTCGCGTCTTCCTTGCTGGTCGAGGCGGTCGTGACAATCAACCTCCTGAGTAGGTGGGATTCCAGGTGTGAGCCACCATAACTTGGCTAGCATCACATTTTTAAGTGTTCTCTAGGTTTTTCTGATATGTGTGGCTACCATTTGAACAATTTGGCTGCAGTGGGTCACATCACAATTAGAATAAAATCAATTGTTTCTCATTGTAAGCTGCAGAACACAATATCTATCTAATTTATTCCTGTCTTCCTCTCTATTCTGTTTCTTCCATATTGTACCATTTTTTTCTTGCTTCGTGAGCTTCAGCATGTCAGTGCTATTTACCTTTTTTGAAGCAAGTCAGGTCCTTTGCCTTCATTGGGGTTTTACTTGCTGTTCTCACTGCCTGGAGAACCTGCTCCTCAATAATTGCAATGATGGTGGCCCTGCTCTCAGATAAAATGTCTCCTTCTCAGGGATGTCTCCTCATCCCCACTGTGAAGTTGTTCCCACCACATCACCAACCTTATGCCTCTGATTTATACAAATTATCGTAGTGATTTCTGTTTTTTCTTCTCCAGTTTGAAAGCTGCATGAAGGCAACTGCACTCACTTCCGTCTCTCTAAAGACAACAGTATCCCTCGTCTTTAGATCACAGGAGCCTTGTGTGGAGTTGAGCCTGCTTCAGTTCTGGTAATCTTAGAATCCAGTCAGGACAGCTAATCAAGCTGTAGTCTGGTAGCCAGATGTCATTTCCTCTCATTCTTTCTGCCTCTCTGGGTAGCTGAGTCCACTATATGGCAAGATTAGTGCCTGACCCCTATTTACTCTCATGGCAAAGGTGGCTGTGACATCATAGAAGTTTATGGCCTGAGCTGGGAGTTTGGATTAGTGGCAGACTGCTTGCCTACCATGCATAAAACCTGAGGTTCAGTTCTTCAGTAGCACACAAACAGAAAAATCCACAAGTGTCACTGTGGCTCAAGTGGTAGAGAGCTAGCCTTGAGAAAAGAAAGCATAAGGACAGTGCACACACACTGATTTCAAGTCCCAAGTCTGGCAAAATATAAGAAGTAATATATGACCATTTTTTTGAAGCTGTGGGGGGGACCCACACCCACACCACACCTATACCCCCACCTGAGGCACCCAAGGCAGTGGGTTTCCACACCCAGGAATCCTACTTACTCAGGATGCTGAAGTGTGAGGATCAAGTTGAAGCCAGTACAATAGCTCAGCAACCAATCACTCACTCCCTGATATGTTCAGACTCAGTGTAGGTGCTTTCATTCTTTCTCTATATCTTTTCTTCCTTCCTTCCTTCCTTCCTTCCTTCCTTCCTTCCTTCCTTCCTTCCTTCCTTCCTTCCTTCCTTCCTTTCTTTCTTTCTTTTCTTTCTTTCTTTCTTTCCTTCCTTCCTCCCTCCCTTCCCTCCCTCCCTCTCTCCCTTCCCTCCCTCCCTCTCTGCCTATTTCCCTCCCTCCCTCCTTTCTTTCTCTCTCTCTTCCTTCCTTCCTTCCTTCCTTCCTTCCTTTCTTTCTTTCTTTCTTTCTTTCTTTCTTTCTTCCTTCCTTCCTTTCTTTCTTTCCTTCCTTCCTTCCTTCCTTCCTTCCTTCCTTCCTTCTTTCCTTTCTTTCTTTCTTTCTTTCTTTCTTTCTTTCTTTCTTTCTTTCTTTCTTTCTTTCTTTCTTTCTTTCTTTCTTTCTTTCTTTCTCTCTCTCTCTCTCTCTCTTTCTCTCTCTTTCTCTCTCTCTCTCTCTTTCCCTCTCTCTCTCTTTCTTTCTTTCTTTCTTTCTTTCTTTCTTTCTTTCTTTCTTTCTTTCTTTCTTTCTTTCTTTCTTTCTTTCTTTCTTTCTTTCTTTCTTTCTTTCTTTCTTTCTTTCTTTCTTTCTTTCTTTCTTTCTTTCATTTTGTCAGTCATGAGGCCTGACTTCTGAACACTGGGTTTGGGCACTTTCTCTCTGCTCTTCAGCTGAAGGATGGTACTCTACCATTTGAGTCACAACAGCACTTCTGGCTTTTTTCTGCCTATGTGGTGCTGAGAAATCAAACTCAGGCCCTCATGCATGTACCACAATCACTCTACCCCTAAGCCACCTTCCCACCCCTCATTTTATTTTATAAATTAAGAAAATTAAAAACATGCATTCATTGATTTCTCATTCAAATTATTGAAATATACTATATGTTATTTAAGCTGTTTTAAAAATGTTTTTCTTGTAAAAATACTGTACAGAAGGGTTACAGTTACATGAGTAAGGATTCCTAACGAGCATTGTCACCTCCTCCTTTCTTTTTTCCCCTACCATCCCTTCCCTCCCCACCTCACCAAATTCTCCCACCCACCCTCTACCAATGTTGTAAAGTACAATTTCAACATACTGTCTTGTACATCCCATTGTTACAAAGGGATAAACACTATCCTTATTTAAGCATTAAGTTATTTCCTTTCTCCTCCTCACATAAATAATATACATACAAGATGCAGGTCACTAGAAACAAATACAGTGAAAACAGGTGTAATACTGTGTTGGAAGAACATACCAAAGAAACAAAAAAATGAATAGTATATTATAAATACATTAAAAACAATAGCAAGAAAGAAAAACATTAGAGTTCCTGTCTTGGAGTTCATTTCGCTTAACGTCATCTTATAAGGTCATATGTACTTAGCTTTTGAGCTTTTCTGCTTGCCTTAAACATATATTATTTATTGCTAAAAAGGGAGGCCTGGTATACTTCACTTAATATATTTTTTATTTTTTAATTTAGTTTTATTGTGAAAATACTGTACAGAGGGGTTACAATTACGTGGGCAAGATAATGAGTCCATATCTTATCAACCATTGTAGCCTCCCCCTTTGTTTACCCTTCCCATCCCTTCCCAGCCTCCCCCCATCACCCCCCACAATCCTCCCCCCAACACCAAAGTTGTAAAGTTCATTTTCGACATGACAACGTGTACTTCTCATTGTTGCAACGGGTACACCAGTCTCCTTATTTAAACGACTTGTTTTTCTCCTTCCCCTCCACAAATTATACCGACATCAAATACAGTGAAAGCAGGGGTTATACTGTGGAAGAGGGACATACAAAGCAACAAAAAAATAATCTTATAAATGCATTAGAAACAAATGCATTTAAGAAAAAAAAAACATTTAAATACATATATTAGGCTTGATTTTTCCTAACATCACCTTATCTGACCATTCCTGCTTGACGCAGACATATACTAGATATTGCAATTAAGGGAAATCATGGGACCAATGTTTCTTTGGGCTTGGCTTACTTCACTTAATATAATTTTTTCCATGTCCTTCCATTTCCTAACAAATGGGAAAATGTCATTCTTTCTATTGGAGGCATAGAATTCCATTGTATATATAAATGCCACATTTTCTTGATCCATTCATCTACTGAGGGGCATCTGGGTTGGTTCAATATCTTAGCTATAGGAAATAATGCTGCAATAAACATAGTTGTGCTGGTAGCTTTAGTGTTGTCTTGTTTGAAACATTTGGGTAAATACCCAAAAGTGGGATTGCTGGTTCATAGGGGAACTCTAGCTGGAGTCATTTGAGAACCTCCATACTAGTTTGCAAAGTGGTTGTACAAGTTTATACTCCCACAAACAATGGAGTAAGGTTTCCTTCTGTCCACATCCCCTCCAGTATCTGTTATTAGAGTTCTTGATTTTTCTCATTCTAACTGGGGTGAGGTGGTATCTTAATGTTGTTTTGATTTGCATTTCTGTTACGGCTAGGGAGGTTGAGCATTTCTTAATGTGTCTACTGGCCATCCTTCTTTCTTCTTCATAGAAGTTTCTCTTTAAGACTTTAGCCCACTTATTTATTGGGAAGTTGTTTCTTTGAGGATTTGTTGTTGGGGGATTTAATTTTTTGAGTTCCAAGTATATTTTAGATATGAGACCCTTGTCCGTTGCATGGCTAGGGAAGATATTCTCCCAATCCGTGGGCTTTCTATTGATCTTGCTAGCTATGTCCTTTGCCATGCAGAAGCTCTGCAACTTCATGCAATCCCATTTGTCTAACCTTTCTTTGATTTTTTTATGTTTCTTTGATTTTTTTATGTTTCTGGGTCTCTATTAAGAAAATTTTGGCCTGGGCCAAGAAGACCTAGAGTTTGTCCTATTCCATCCTGTAATGATTTCAGAGTGTCTGCTTTGACACCGAGGTCTTTGGTCCATTTGGAATTGATGCTGGTGCAGCATGAACTATATGGATCTAGCTTTCGTTTTCTACAAGTAGTTGACCATTTTGGCAGCACAACTTATTGAAAAGGCTGTCTTTCTTCCGTTCTATTTTTCTTAGCTACCATATCGAAAATTAGTCGGTGATAGGTCTGTAGGTTCATTTCTCTGTTTTCAATTCTATTCCATTGGTCCTGAGGTCTGTTCTTGTGTGAAAATTGGTATTGATATTACTCCAGCAGTGTTCCTTCTGTTGAGGGTCGTTTTTGCTATTCGGGGTCTTTTATTGTTCCATATGAATATTTGGATTGCCTCTTCTATTTCCTTGATGAATGAGGTTGGAATTTTGATAGGTATCACAATAATTTGTAGATAGCATTGGGAAATATTACCATTTTCACGGTGTTGATCTTTCCAATCCAGGAGCATGGGAGATTTTGCCACTTCTTAAGTTCTGTTTTGATTTCCTTCATCAAGTTTTTAAAGTTATCATCATAGAAGTCCTTCACTCCTTTGGTTAGGTTAATTCCTAGTTATTTTATTTTTTGTGGGGCTATCACCAATGGAGTTGCTTTCCTAAATTCAGCCACACTTTTCTCATTGTTGACATACAGAATAACCATTGATTTCTGGGGGTTCATTTTCTACCCTGCTACTTTGCCAAACCTTTGAATCAGCTGAAGAAATTTGGGAGTGGAGTCCATGTGATTCTTTAAATACAAGATCATGTCATCTGCTAAGAGGCAGAGTTTTACTTCTTCTTTCCTTATTTGGATCCCCTTTATGATTGCATCTTGTCTTATTGCTGTAGGTAGGCATTCTAATACTAGATTGAAGTGGAGAGAGTGGACATCCTTGTCTTGTTCCTGAGTTAAGAGGAAATGGCTTTAGTTTTTCACCATTATTATATTGCTGGCTGTAGGTTTGTCATATACAGACTTTATTGTATTGAGGAATATTCCAAGGATTCCTAATTTTTCCAGAACCTTCATCATAAAGGGGTTTTGGATCTTGTCAAATGCTTTTTCTGTATCTATTGAGATAATCATGTGTTCCTTATCATTGCTCATATTGATGTGATGAATTATATTAATTGATTTGCATATATTGAACCAGATTTGCATCCCTGAAATGAAACCTGTTTGATCGTGGTGTATGATTTTTTGGATGAATTGTTGAAGTAGACTGGCCAAAATTTTGTTAAGAAGTTTTGCATCAATATTCATCAAAGAAATGTGTCTATCATTCTCTTTCTTTGATGAGTCCTTTCCTGATTTTGGGATGAGGGTTATGATGGCTTCATTGAATGTGTTCTGTAGTGAACTTTCTTTTTCAATTTTATTGAAGATTTGGAGGAGTATTGGTGTGTTGGTGCTTTGAAGGCCTTGTAGAATTCCGCTATAAAGCCATCTGGTCTTCAACTTTTCTTAGATGGGAGGTCTTTTATTGCTGTTTCTATTTTCAGCTTGATATGGGCCTGTTAAGATGGTTTAACTCATCTTGGTTTAGTTTTGGCATGTCAATATTTGCTAGGAAATGGTCCATTTCTGCCAAGTTCTCAAACTTATTAGCATAAAGTTTTGAGAAGTATTCCCTTATAATGTTCTGAATCTTGGTTGTTTCTGTGGTGATGTTTCCATTCTACTCTCTGAGTTTATTTATTTTGGTGTGTTCTCTTCTTTTTCTGGTAAGATTTGCTAACGGTCTGTCAATTTTGTTAATTTTCTCAAAGAACCTACTCTTTGTTGATTCTTTCTATAGTTTTTTGGATTCTAATTCATTTAATTCTGATTTAATTTTAATTATTTCTTTCCGTCTATTGCATTGAGGTTTATCTTGCTGTTCTTCTTCAAGGAGGTTCAGATGCCTCATTATATTGTTGGTTTCAGTTCTCTCCAATTTGTTGATGTAGGAACTCAGAGCTATAAACTTGCCCCTGAGTACTGCCTTTGCTGTGTCCCAGAGGAGCTAGTAATTTGTGTGCTCATTTTTGTTGAATATCATGAACAGTTTAATTTCCTTTCTAATCCCTTCCATGACCCACTCGTGACTCAGCAGGGTGTTGTTCAGTCTCCATGTGTTATACCACTTTCTTTTGTGGCTTTTTTTGTTGAGTTCTGATTTTATTCAGGTGTTGTCTGAGAGAATGCAAGGTATAACTTCAATGTTTCTGAATTTGGGCAAGTTTGCTTTGTGGCCTAAAATGTGGTCTACTTTAGAAAAATTTCCATGTGCTGCTGAGAAACACATGTATTCTGATGCTGCTGTG